>NC_082389.1:17647257-17702257 GCF_031168955.1 Gadus macrocephalus
AGTCAGCCAACAGATAGTGGAGATAAAACGTGTATTTATGCGAGGAGGGGGCTTTATGCACAAGAACAGATTAGACCTTTTGGCAAACTTTTATACAGTATTTTTCGTTAGATGGATTTACCACAAAGGGGATGGAACAGACGAGGAATACAATCGTCATCAGGATGAGAAGCCAAAGCATCTGCATCTCCGCGGCGGAGGTGACCGATGGCATGCGGGGGAAGCGGCGCCGCGCCCCGCTGCGCATGGACGCCTCCGTCTTGACTGTCCTTGTGTACCTCTGGTTCATCCCCACCAGCGACCTGCATACGGCATAATTGCACAAAACGGTCACGGCGATTAAAACCAACATTACGCCGCCGTAGAGAAATGAGTAAGACGCACCCAGTGGATCCGTCGCCCTCCAGTCCAGAAAACACCAAGTCCCCGGGTAGTGACGGACATGCCTTCCAAACCCGAAACTGGGCATGACACACAGCGTGATGTTGGCCAGGTAGATGGCGATGAGCGCGAGGCGCGCCATGGAGCGGTCAATGTGCTGCGAATAGAAGTACGCGTGGCTGATGGCCAGGTAGCGCTCCACGGCCATGGCGCACATGATGGACATCCCGGCCGAGCCGAAGAACAGCATGGAGAAGGAGAAGTAGTCGCACAGCAGGACCCCGCCCGGCCACCGTCCGGCCACGTAGGTGGCGATCACCACCGGGCTGGTGAAGCACGTCCCCAGCAGGTCGGTGACGGCCATGCCGCACACCAGCGTGTAGAAGATGGTCTCCTTCTGCTCTTTCTTGGAGATGCACAACACCACGATGGCAATGACGTTCCCCAGGACCCCCACCGCGAACATGGTGGCCGAGGTGACCAGGGAGCTGGACTGCAGGTTCAGCGGCGGGAACGCGCTGCGGTTGTGGAGGACCAGCGCCAGGGGGCTGAGCTGCTCGGAGGCGTTGATCTCATAGTCTTCCAGCAGCAGGACGGTGTCGTTGGTCATCTCTGAACACCAAACCCAGCGCCCAGTGCTGTCCTGTGAACCTTCTCACCCTTGCTAAAATTTCTGGAGAGCCACAGGGATGCAGTGCGTATCGGTGCGTAAAGCAGTCCACTACTCTCCGTCGGGGCGCTGTGCACTTCAAGACGCGACCACACACCAGCCCGTGATGCCGCGGCCGATATTTAAGCGGAGCGCTTCCGGATGCTGAGGCCAGCTGCTGATGTCAAGAGGGTGACGTCAGCAGCATCACCGGGTGGCCACTGGACTAGTTGACCCATTCCTTCGGTAATCCTCAAGAGAGGATGGATCAATGTTTACCATTGAACCATTTGTAATATCCCAAAGTACCCGTTAAGGGCTCTAAAGCATGGGATTTATTTGGATGAATGGATTTGAATGGATTCCCATTGGTTTCTGTTATCGATTACTTTAAGAATAGCCCTGTAATGAAACGCATCCTTCTAACTAGAACTCGAACAAATCAGAAGAACAATATTGTTTTTATGGATTTTCTCTACAAAGCGTTAACAGCTACTGCAATAGATGTTATCACACACACAATTCTGAATTATCCAATTTATGGTGGCTATTTGTTACAAAGCCAACTGTTAGCCTACTCACACTTTAAACGTACAAAAACCAAAATAGAACTTTATAATATGAGGACACATTTTTTCGCGAAATCTAAACTTGTAGGGGGGGAGGGGAGACAATCAAGGCAAAACTACAACTGTAGTTCATAAATTGGAGTTTATAGATATAACCACTTTTAAATATTTAATTATGCAAACTAATGAAACGGCAGAGATAAATCATGGTAAATTGCACTTAAAACATTAAAACGTCTGTTGTCTATTGGTCCTGTAATCAATAATTCATGGCTGCTATGATCGTGCTCATCAGAAAGGATCTATGCAGCTGTAGTGTACTCCCGGGAATAGGCATAACAGTGTTGGCGGTGGAGGTAGAGGTAATGCTGGTGGCTGAGGGAGTGTTGATGGTGGTGGTGGAGGAGGTGGTGCTGATGGTGTAGTGGTGGTGGGTGTTGGAGCAATACCGATATCAACCCATCAACACAAGTTGTAATGAAACAATACCTGTTTTGGTTGTGCTACAAAAGTAAAAAATTAAAAGAGCAGACAAATGTATCCCATGCATGAACACACACACACACACACACACACACACACACACACACACACACACACACACACACACACACACACACACACACACACACACACACACACACACACACACACACACACACACACATATCCAATCCCCAAGGAGCCTTGCAGGCTGAATAACCTAATCAGTAAGAACGAGAGGATTCCTCATAAATATATACGGCAGGAGAAAGGTCCGATGTGCGTTTGCAGAGCTAGCGGGTTCTCTATCTCTGTCTGCGTAAGTGGATTCTCTCTACACTCCTCCATACCTTCTATTGGCGGAATGCCCCCTGGGTGCATGCGTGGGGTTGTCCGAAAGTGTTTGAGTGTGTGTGTGTGTGTGTGTGTGTGTGTGTGTGTGTGTGTGTGTGTGTGTGTGTGTGTGTGTGTGTGCGTGCGTGCGTGCGTGCGTGCGTGCGTGCGTGCGTGCGTGCGTGCGTGCGTGCGTGTGTGTACACTTGAAGGGTTTTGTTCACAGTATACTATGGATCTGTAATCAGACTGTGCCCGCAGATTATTGCTCCCACACAGGAAATACAAACACTCACACAACCCAAGAGACACACAAACACACACACACAGACACACACACACAGGACCCTGAAATACATGTGTGTGTGTGTGTGTGTGTGTGTGTGTGTGTGTGTGTGTGTGTGTGTGTGTGTGTGTGTCTGTGTGTCTGTGTGTGTGTGTGTGTGTGTGTGTGTGTGTGTGTGTGTGTGTGTGTGTGTGTGTGTGTGTGTGTGTGTGTGTGTGTGTGTGTGATTGTGTGTGAGTAAGAGAGTAGACACAGCATCCTTCATATCACCCACACCACCAGCCACAAGGTATCCTTCGGTCTGACGTAGTTCTCCTGCCTCTGCTCTCAGTGCTTCAAACGAGGACCTCTAGGGAGAATAGTGGCAATATATTTAGAGCTGGGAACCACAATATTTTAAATTCGTCTTTCTAAGCCCTTTAGAGTAAATGAAGACGGGGCAGCTATGTCTCTTCAGTGGTGAAAACGGTTCCGGAGATCATTTTCCATGTGTCTGGCTGGTGTCTGAAACCAGCCAGAGTAAGATGATTTTGGAAGTTTCCACAACCTACAACCCCTAACTCTAACCCCTCAAAAACATGTTTTTTATTTTAGAAAGAAAAAAATTCAAAAGACTACTTCTATTTATTTCAGGAGACTTTTATTCCCCCATGCCAGCTTCTACCGTCATCATTAAGCAGCCCATTGTGAGTCCTGTGCAGAGGGTTTCTCGAAGAAGTGCTGGTCGTTGTTTATAAGGTCCCATATTATCCCCCAAGGTTTGAGTGGGATTAGCCGTTACAAGCCGTTTTGAAAATATGCCTCTAGTGACATCACAAGTGGACATTTCCACCTAGATGTATGACGGATAGATGAGCAATGTTTCCTACAGTCCACTAGGTAGGCTGGTAGGCTGATCTATCCAGCACACATCTAGGTGGACACGCCCACTTGTGATGACACTAAAACACAGGAAGAGGCAGATTTTCAAAACGGCTTGTAATGGCTAATCTCACTCACAACTGGTGGTATAATATGGGACCTTTAAGAAATCCTCTTGCTCCTCTTACATCTTTCCCTTAGCTCATGAAATTTTCCATCAAGGTCAAAGAAATGTCGATGGAGAGTCCAAATGATAGTATTCTGACGATCCGACTGGAGCTAGAGACCTTAAAGTGTGTTCCCTAAATGATGGAGCAGTAAACCGTTACAGCAGTAATACCAATCTGTTGTTAAATGCCCCAATAAATGCTGCATTTTCATGATGTTTTTCATTTTTGTCGGTTAACAGGGTATATAACTGCAATAAAATCACAATATTACACTTGGGTTTGCCAGACCTCAGTGATGCTTGCAGATCACTGTTGTGACTTCTTCCAATATTGTCAGTAGAGCACACCCTCTCGTGTGATTTGGTGCTATTGCTTCATTCACTATCTCTTCTCTCTGGCCGTTTCTTCTATATACACACACACACACACGCACACACACACACTCACACATACAGACAGACAGACAGACAGACAGACAGACAGACAGACAGACAGACAGACAGACAGACAGACAGACAGACAGACAGACAGACAGACAGACAGACAGACAGACAGACAGACAGACAGACAGACAGACACACACACACACACACACACACACACACACACACACACACACACACACACACTTACACACTCACACACTCACACCCTCACACACATGCACACACATGCACACTCACACGCACACAAGCATCTAACTCTGTTGCTCTATTGGTCCCGTCTGTTCTGTGTGACGGGGGGCCAGGGGATCGAGAGATGAGATTAAGGCGCCATCGGCATCCATGACTCACGACGTGCTCACTAGTGATGTCACCCGGGTGGTGCGTCCCTGGCATGACGCGGTGCCGCTGTATCGTGCTGTCACTCGATTACCCCCTCCCTGCGGCTCACACCCCATAGCTCCCTCTCTTCTCCTCTCTTCCCCCCCTCATCCCTTCTGCTCCTCATCTCTTCACCTTCCTTATTGGTCAGACTCTTCTCATCCCTTCTCCAAAAGTTGTGGAGCGTGGATCTCACGTTGTTAGTCGAAGGATGTCTGTTTGACTGTACCCTGATAGTCTCAGGCTTACCCCCCCCCCCCCCCCCCCCAACACACACAAGAGACACAATCACTCACAGACATACAAATTGTTCATTCACCATCCCACATATTCGCTGGTATCCACGTCAACAAAACGTAAAAGAAAATTACAAACTTACGTAAGTTCAATGAGTTTAGGTGTGTGTGTGTGTGTGAGTGTGTGGGTGTGCATCCGTGTGTGTCTGTGTGTCTGTCCGTGCGTGTGTGTGTGTGTGTGTGTGTGTCTATCAATGTGTGTGTGTTTGTACACGTCCCACACATCTTGTTATCCCCACGCATCATATTTCCTCTTATCCTAGCTCGGGGCCATATTCGATTGTGTTCAGTGCTCCCAGTTAGCTCTCCATGCTGGGTTGAGTGGGTGACCAACACAAGGGCTTTTAGCACCACAACATCTGTCTGGAGTTAAATGCTAATGAAAATATCATTGAAAAATGAATCTGTGTGAGTGCTTGAGTGACGTCTGTTTGCGGGATGTGGGTGGGTCGGGGGGGGGGGCATATGTCAGAGAACGTTTAATATATACACGTGTGGGAAAGCTGTCAGTCAGACTGTCCCTCATTCAGCTATTGACGCTTCCATCCAAAGAGACTTGCAAAAAGTGCATTCAACCATGAGGATGCACCCCACAAAGACGCAGAACACTACAAAACAAATATTTAAACCATTTTAACTCAAAATGTTCCTCGTGTGTCTTCTATTTAAGGGCCACGCGGCAGTCTAAACAGACTTCTGCTGTCCTGACGTCAGCCGGGACCTCGGCCCACCATTGTGGAACCAGGAGAGCAAACAATGTGGATTGTGTGTTGGACCATCGCGGAACCATCGTCGCGAGGGAGGGGCCAGGTGCGGGGCCGTCGCAGAGTGAGACCAGTGTGGCTCAGAGCGTAGGGTACGGGCTGGGGGGACGGGGACTTCCCCTGTCAACCCCCTAGCAGCCTCGAGGGGAAGGCATCCGCAAACCGATAGGGGGTAGAGCACCCTGTCTCACTGATCTGCTCTGAGATCTGTTATACCTCTCTCGGAGGCTGCTCAACAGATGGGATGAGATCCAGCTTCCTCTGCCTTTACCGATTCCACAATTATCTCATGTCCTTGGGTCTTCTGTCTTATCCGTCTGCCTGCTTGCCTCTATGTATGTCGGTTTCCTTTGTCTGTGTGCCCACTCCAACCCCTTCCTCCCCCTCTTGCTTCCTCCCCTCCCCTTTACCAGCTCATGGACTGAGGCGAGGCGGTTGGCGTAGAGGTGTGCTCCACGCAGAGACAGGGTAGCGTCATCCATGACGTGGGACCCTCTCCTCTCCCCCTAACACAGGGCCAGGTGTCTGCCACTAGTTGGACTTTTGATTCACATCTGCCGATGCAAGCCAGCCAACCACGGGGGAAGGCTTAATGAAATAACGTTCGCTTTTTTTAATCAATGTTTGTATTTCCCCCTCAACCGTTTTCATTATTGTTTTTGGGTGCCATGCAATTTTGAGGTTTGTACATACGTAGGCATGGCAGTTTAAACCAGCATTCAAAGAGGAAATCTGTGTGGTGGATCCTAAAGTAAGATGTAAAAATCAATGGTTAAAATGCATTGGTTAATATAAAATAAATGACAATTTGATAATGACACAAGCTTTTGCTGCACCTTGTCACAGTAAGGGGCACACATGCACGCGCACACACACTCAGACACACAATCACTCACAGCGCATGCACACAAATACACACAGGCAGGTAGGCATGTGTTGGACACACATGCACACACACACACACACACACACACACACACACACACACACAGGTTCAGGCAGGCATGCACTCACACACACACACACACACACACACACACACACACACACACACACACACACACACACACACACACACACACAAACACACACACACACACACACAAAAGTGCCAGGACATGTTTCCGTGGTGGACCTTGTTGTGGTCAGACGTCAGAGAGGGTTGTGTGTGTGTGTGTGATCGTGGAGTACGGCAAAAGCGGCTCATGAGCGAGAAGAAAAAAACAGAAAGTACTCACATTGGCCATTATCAGGCCAATGGCACCCCATGCTAACACCTATACTCAAACTGGTCCATACTAAAACCTATACTTAAGCTGGTCCATATTACACCTTTTATCCAACTGGTCCATAGTACACCTATACTCCAACTGGACTGGTCCATTCTAAAATCTACTAAACTGGTCCCTACTATAACCTATATAAAGTCAGGTTCATACTAACTAATCCCTTTACTTAAACTGGTCAATACCAAAACCAAGTCTGATAATGAGGAGCCATAATCCATTCCTGGGCCCCTGAGGAGCTAAAATGATTGTTAATCAACTGGTTGATCCTTAAAGCCTCACTGGCTTTCCCTACTTCGTGATGAGAACGTATTCAGTCCACTCAAGGCAGGCGCTGGCTCGTCTGCTGCATACAAGAGTCTATGACCATTACCGCTGCGTGTGACGTCTTCTGTGGAGCCCGCAGCCTATCAAACCCTTACAAGAGGCCATTAGCCTGCTCAGAGCGGGCTTTATTGTATCTGTCGAGCTGCGTTTTCATTCCCTATAACTTTGAATGAGCAGCGGTAAATTACCTGATTCATATCCTGGAGGATCCACCAACCGTCTTGATTAAAGGTTATTCTTTGTTCGGATATATATTTTTCATAAGGGTAAATTAACATTTTTCCTAATGGGAGATGAATGCAACAGAAATACACACACACATAAAACATGTTGGACAGCTGTAGGAGGACAGAAAGAAAAGCCCTCTTTCACGTTCAGTGAGTGTGGGCCACTGAGTGTGCGCTTCTGTTTGTGTCGCAGTGGCGTACCTGCATGTGTGGATCTCGCCTGGCGAGCTCACCTTTGTGCATAACATGATGAGAATATTTAATTTTTCTGCTATTGGAGCCACATAAAGTCACATAATGTCTTCAAACAAATCTTTGTTTAAAATTGTATGTACAATTATACATGAATCCCGCTGTTGTTATTTAGTTGTGTTATTGTAGATCCTAAATACCCTTCCAAATTTCAATAGGATTTCAGTCAGAGATTTTACCTTTTAAGAAATTGCAGTACAATTTATGTTAATGAACATAGCAATAAAATAACATTGACATAAAATTAAGGATTATTATAATAACATTTAGAATACTGTCAATAACCTTTAAGTATAACCTTTATGATACTATAATTGGTGCAGTACTTGTTTTGGGATAGTTGAGTTAAAAGCGATGGCATTAATACAATTATAATATACTGTATATATAATGAGGACACGTAATGTGATCTTCAATTGAAACAGCATTGCCTCTTTGCTACACACCATGTCCATCGTTCTTCCTGCCTCTGTAATAAAAAACACTATCATTCAAAAAGACTCAAACACTGAAAATGCAAAGGGCAAATTCATCCAGCCGACCTATAATTCAGAAGGGGAAATCGCCACACGGGGATAAATCAGGATTGGTTCTGGAGTGATGTTGGGAACACACTTGTTGTACTTTTAGTTTTCATAAACCTTTTATTCCTATTGTGTTATGCGCAGTTGATCCCTTGACAACATCCACACACAAACACACAACGTGTGTTCCTGATCTACCGGCGGGGTCTCCAGCAGCGGTCTGCCTGCTGCCAGACGACACGTGAACCAGACTAATGAGACTCAATACCATCAGTTTAATTGCTCATCTCAGCCAAAGGCTGTGAACTATATGGGCCGCTCAGATCAAAACCAATTAAAAGCATTTAATGGCATCTGTGTTAGTGTAAGATCCAGATCACTCCAAGCACAAAACCTTTCCCAAGGGGCCCTAATTGATTTGAAAAGAAAAGCTAGTTGTCATAGCTGAATCACAAGTGACTTATTTCTGACGTACATTGGATATCTCTAATGGAGCTCGAGATCCAACTGCGACAGGAGACTAATGGTGCAGTGAGGCTTATAGTCTGGTGCCAAATTGGCATCACAGTAAGACACAGGAGAAAAGCAAGACTAGGAAAATAGTAACCTAGTAAAGACTGGTTAAAACTACCTAAAACCTTTTTCATTGTTCTTGGATCCTTTTGTTTAGATTAATTTGTATTCTCCAATTGGCTAGCAAAAGCAGTTATTGTGATTACCCGACTTGAAATATGGTAGCCTGACATCGTCAGGCCCATCTGAAAATGCGTGTAAGGCTTGCTCCTCTCAGGTCATGTTGGATTTTAAAGGGGCCAACGGGTGCAGACCAAAATGCCTCTGGACGCAATTGGATGGACCGACAACCAATCAGAGTATCTCAACGTGTGACCCATCAACGGCAGGCCGCTTCCGCTTCTCTGTGGAGGCCTCGCATGAGACCAATATCAGAGTACGGGTTGAATTCTCCGGACCTGGCCAGGAAAATGGATTTCTCTTGCCGTTCACCATTGCAGTTCACCGCTGCCCATTCGTCATGGCGGCGCGTGTACACGCTGCGGCTAAGCACTCCACGTATAACTCTTTAGTTGGTTTCTTAGCAGTTTACTGTTTACTAAATGCCACGTATGCACAGCCGTACGTAAGATACAGCCGAAACGATTGAATCAGTATCGGTTTGATGCAAGATAGTTGCATCCTGAAGCAAACAAACACCGGACACGACATTCCACCGGAGCTCATCAGACCGCCGGGATCCCCGTGGATTACTCTCCCAGCCAGGAAGCGACGGCAGCGTCGGGAGCGCCGGCAGAAGAGGGGCTGTCGATCCGGATTATGAGCTAGGCTAAGCAGACAACCGCACAAGCCTTCATTACCAAGACTCTTCATCACGAATGCAAGATCACTTCCCAACAACATCGAAGAGCTGGAACTTACCATATCCACGCAGAAAAACATCCAGGACTGCTGTGTTATGGTGATCACTGAGACGTGGCTCACCCCGACCATCTGAGCCATCCGACCTGAGGCTATCAAGCTAGCGGGTCGCATAGCACACCGAGCCGACAGAACATCAGACTCAGGTAAGAGCAGAGGAGGGGGGCTTTGTGTTTACACAAACACGAACTGGTGTACAACCGCTGTGACAACGGACACATACTGCTCGCCAGACGTGGAGTATTTATCCGTAAGATGTCGCCACTTCTATCTGCCACGCAAATTCACAGTTATCATTATCACTGCTTTACATACCTCCCGATGCTAACACCAAAACAGCTTTGGACTCCTTGCTAACTGCCATTAGCAATCAACAGTGTGACCACCCTGATGGAGTCTATGTAATAGCAGGTGACTTTAACAAAGCCAACCTAAAGACTGTGCTCCCCAAATTCCACCAACATGTACACTGTCCAACAAGAGGGCGTAACACACTTGACCATGTCTACAGCAACATCAAGCATGGGTTCAAAGCATCACCCCTACCCCACCTTGGGCAGTCTGATCACATCTCACTGTTCCTGACTCCAGCATACAGACCACGTATCTGTACAAGCGGGCCCACTGTTAAAATCAAGTGTGGCCAGAGGGGGCTTCCGAACAACTGCGGGACTGCTTCAGTGACACAGACTGGTCCATATTTGAAGAGGACAACATTGACATCTGCTCATCCTCTGTACTGTTCTACATCAAATGCTGCATGGAAAACATCACTACCACAAAACAGATCCGTGTGTTCCCTAACAACAAGCCGTGGATGAACAGGGGTGTCCGACTCCTGCTAAAGACACGCAACACTGCTTTCCATTCCGGTGACGTGCAACGGTACAAGACCGCCAGGGCAAACCTGAAGAGGGGAATCATGGATGCTAAAGCAGCATACAAACAGAAGATCGAGGACCTCTTTAGCAGCTCTGACCCCCGCCAGGCATGGCAGGGGATACGTCACATCACCAGACAAAACAACAACAGCAGCACTACCAGCGGAAGTGCCTTGGAGGCGGAGCAGCTGAACCGGTTCTTCGCCCGCTTTGAGGTGGAGGGAATGACAACCACCAGTCCGGCTCCAGACACCAACAGCCAGACCCTCGTCCTTCAGGCTGCTGACGTCATCCGCACTCTCCGCAGGATCAACACACGGAAGACAGCCGGCCCAGATGGGGTCCCAGGACGGGTCTTCAGAGACTGTGCTGCAGAGTCAGGTGAAGTATTCACAAATATCTTCAATCTCTCTATCACAGTGCACTGTCCCTACCTGCCTGAAGACATCCATCATAGTTCCAGTTCCCAAAGAGACTTCAATAACATCTTTCAATGACTACAGGCCTGTGGCACTGACACCTGAAATCATGAAGTGTTTTGAAAGACTGGTTCTACAACACATCAAAGCTGCCCTACCACCCACTTTGGATCCTCATCAATTTGCATATCGAGCCAACAGGTCAACAGACGATGCAATCTCCACGACCCTCCACTCTGTTCTGCGCCACCTGGAACTGCAGGGGACCTATGCACGGCTACTGTTTGTGGACTACAGCTCTGCGTTTAATACCATCGTCCCCAGCAGGCTATTCTCCAAGATGCCCTACCTGGGTATACCACTCAATCTCTGCCTTTGGATTAAGGACTTCCTGACAAACAGGCCACAGGCGGTCAGAATGGGCCCGCACCTTTCGCCCACTCTGTCACTCACCACAGGGTTGTGTACTGAGCCCTTTACTCTACTCCTTGTACACACATGACTGTGCCCCATCTCACACTACCAACACCATAGTGAAATTCGCAGATGACACAACTGTGGTGGGTCTGATCACCAAAGGTGATGAGGCCAATTACAGATAGGAGGTTCAAAGGCTGACTGGTGGTGCTCAGAGAACAACCTGAGCCTCAACATCAAAAAAACAAAAGAACTGATCATTGATTACAGGAAGAAGCAGGACACACACACACCACTACACATCAACGGGGAGACGGTGGAGAGGGTGTCCTGCTTCAAATTCTTGGGCATACACATCTCAGAGAACTTATCATGGGCAATAAACACAACAGCAATAGTTAAGAAAGCACAGCAGCGGCTATACTTTCTCCGCACACTCAGGAAAGTCAATCTCTCACAACAGCACCTAAGGTCCTTCTATCGCTGCTCCATCGAGAGTGTGCTCACCTACGGAATCCTGTCGTGGTACGGTAGCAGTTCTGCTGCAGACAGAAAGTCACTGCAGAGGATTATAAAAACCGCCCAAAACATCATCAACCAACAGCTACCTACCATGGACACCATCTTCAACTCCCGATGCTTGCAGAAGACACACAACATTATGAAAGACTCATACCACCCTGCCAACTGTTTGAACTGCTGCCCTCAGGGAAACGTTACAGGTCCATCAGAACACGCACCACAAGATTCATAAACGTTTCTATCCCAAAGCAGTCACCATACTTAACTCTGACCTGAAAATAAATCCACTAGTTCCGACAGTATTAATCCGTGACGTCCACATGTAATGCAATGCTCAGCACTTCACATATTTGTACTACTATTTTAAGGCATACTATTTTTTTTTACTATTTTTTAGGCATACATTGGCACTAAGTTAACGGTATAGTGTATGACGACATGAATGTAGTGAGTGAACGAAATGTTGAATGTATTTTCTTTCTTTATTTATTATTTATTATGTTACCTTTTTAAATGAGACCAGTACGTGAGTGCACTGAATTTCGTTGTACTTCCAATTTGACCCTAATATTTAATCCCTTTAAGTATTTATTATTTATCCATTCTTTCAATAAACATTATCTGAATACAAAGCATTTACACTTCCCATAGCTTCTTATTGTGATGGTTAATGAATAATACTAAATTATATAGCTCCCATTATAATTACTCACTTAAAATTGAAACATGCTCTAAATAATGTATTTGTTCCCATAAACACCTGCCTGATGGTGTGTGTGTGTGTGTGTGTGTGTGTGTGTGTGTGTGTGTGTGTGTGTGTGTGTGTGTGTGTGTGTGTGTGTGTGTGTGCGTGCGTGCGTGCGTGCGTGCGTGCGTGCGTGCGTGTGTGTGTGTGTGTGTGTGGTGTGCGAATGTGTGTTTTTGACGTTAGCCTGTCCAATGAGCTCATTAGTGGGGTATGGACAGCATCCCTCATGCAGGCCTCTCACTGGCTGCTTAATGAACAAGCAGTGTCCTTTTTCTTCACTCACTCTGTCATCAACGACTCATCAGCGTTGTTTCCCCGTTGCCCGACCACTGCAGCATCGTTCCTGAATCCCAATAAGGCACGCATTCCTTCATTGAACAGCTTTCTTAAAGGACACAATATTACGGCCCGAGTGCACTTTTTGATTCTATATTCTGCATAATCATTATGCAGAATAAAGAGCTTGCAGTGGTCAGAGCTGTAAATAGAATGACTTGATTTGACCAATAAGGGTAGTGTATTCAGAAAAGTCTTCAGCATACACGCATCAATACGGTGACAATTGATTGCATTCTGCTTATTACGTCTCCGCCCCTCTGTTACTAGTCTGATGCTAATGAAAGATGTGACGGGCTTAAGGGTGAACCGAACCTTAATGGAGCCACCTTCATTAGTCCCCCCATACCACACTCTATCATGTCTCCTCTGGACCGCTTTGGGCCTTATATAATCGCTTTACAATAGACCGTTAGCAAGCCCGGTGGAGGTTTATTGTACTGTGTGTGTAATTGTATCGTGAGGTATACGTTTCATATACGACTGATGGGAAAAAGCAGGGGGAGGTGTGCAAAAACCAAAAAGCTCAACACTTAATTAGTTTGTGTCTATATGCACCAAATCAGCAGCCAGCCTGAGAAATGCCTTTCTACTCCAAACATGCATACGAGTCTAACTAATATGAATGTTCGGATCAAATCTACGTTTAATTGCACCGGAGAAAAACCCTAGCACATAATTGGGAAACCTGGTCTGTTTTGACTTCAAAATGAGAAGTTGCTGTTAATAACATTTGGAAAGAGGTATGGGGGAGGAGATTGGATTTGACGTGTCATTTGAAGTGACATTTCACAATCAAATCTCCTCACGGATAGTGTCGCGCTCTCAGACTAGGGAAGCTAGCTTTAGCCAGGCAGACATACACTCCCGGTAATGCCCAGCAACACTCACCTCGACAACTCAAACACAGAGCTTACGTTCCTTCCTGGATAGCTATTGAGGAAATCCCATCACCCTGTTTTCTTTTAAATTACTCACTGAAAAATGTGCAAGCTGAAAACACACAAAGGTTTCAAGGCTTTGCTCCTCAGCACAATGCCACCCAATGGGTGTCACTCTGACCACCGGGCCGTGGCGGCTGCCTCGCCCTCTGGGTCAACTGGGCTGCCCGCTCACCCTCCCTGAGTGGCTGTGTCCATTTACACTGACAAACATATCGACAAACTGTTGAAGCATAAGACGTGTAAGAAGTGAAATACGTAATTAGAGAAACTAGATGGCCAACAGCTGAAGCTCCTGTTAACACTCTGTGTTTGGTACCGGGAGGTGGTCATACGGGCAACCGAGTCTCTTTTGGTTCCCGGTGATTAAAGGCTCCGTTGGCTAAACCCATCCGTTTACAGCCATGTCGGGGTTGATGATGTATGTTGTGCGCAGAGCCGGCCCTGGGCATAGGCAGTATAGGCAAATGCTAGGGGCGCCGTCACCCGCGGGGGGCGCCGAAAACGCAAAAAATAAATAAATAAATATATATATATATATATATATATATATATATATATATATATATATATATATACTACTTTTTTTTTTACCAGTGCCATTACTACTATTATTTCGAAATATTATTTAAGCCCACAGCAACATAAAGTCATAGCAAAGAATATTAAATAATGGAGAAGCCTTTTTTCTGGGTGCCTGCCTGGCTCGTTGCTCTGTACCTGCCCTCTTTGAGGGGGGCGGGGTCAAGAGGCCAGCTGCCTGAATCTGACCGGACCGTGACCCCGAGACGAAGAAAAAGATTAATGACACTGTATCGGAATTAAGTCCAAAAGACTGAAGCCATGCGGCGCCCAAGGAAGGAAAAGAAGGAAAGAAGAGGAGGAAAAACGTGAAAAAGGTAAAGGTACAGTAACGTCAATGAGATTAAGTGTGTGAAATTAATAGTTTAATGCATCGACGTTACCGTTGTTGGAGCAGAGTGTTAGCTTGCTAGCTTACTTCGGACCAACATTGTTTAATAATCAATAAATAGCTGAGTCGACGTGTGTTAATGTTACTCCACCTTAAATTCATCAGGGACGTTTGGAAACTTAACGTTAGGCCTGTTCACACCTAACATAACGTTAGGTGTTATTTTACAGGTGTCTTTCCTGCTTGTATGTCAGTTAAAATGCTTTTAGTTGTCCATCCACTGTGTAATAGGGTGGTTGTAAGCATTTGGTTTTATGTGTCACAGTTTATGTTTGTTAAAGTTCACATCAGTGTTAAAGTGCAGTTAAAGTGTATTACTGTTAATATTTCATATCTTAGCTTTCACATATCATTCATAGGCTATATATACAGTACATATATATTCATTTCACTGCACTTTACTGGTTTTTGCACTGTGGTTAGACTGAATTGCATTGCAATGACAATAAACTTGAATGAATCTCATCACATTTTCATTATTAGTCTCATGTATAGCACACCAAGCATCTGTTATTTTATTAAAATGTAACATGCAGTCGTCACATATACTTCTCTTCTCTCTTCAGATGCACTTTTAAAATATTTCAGTGCCACTCCCAGTGACACAGCATCAGGTTCTGCCGTCCCGTCTACCTCTGCACAGCCCTAATACATTATTGTACTTTTTTTACACTTCAGTTGAGTGCTTGTTTAATCTCTGGTTAGTACCAAACTAGGTAAACCATACTACATTTAATTGTATTTACAATAAAAAAAAATTGAATCTGAACTCTATCTATTATTTTGCTTATGAATGCCTTTAGTAAACATCATGCATTTCTTTGCAGTATTTTGTGCATACCTTATTGTATGAGTGATTCATTGTCACTTGTTTTGCAAGACTTTTTTTTTACTGCAAAGTGTTTAATTATTAAAGGTTCTTACGTCTGCAGTATTTTGTGCATACCACATTGTATTTAGGATTCATTGCTTGTTACTTGGTTTTTAATACGTTTCGTGTGTTCTAAAATCAAAGAGTCTCAAAGACTAAGCTTTGTAGCTTCTCTGAGTTTATGAACATTGGTAGTCGAATTTACTGTGCGATCCAAAGGGGTAGGGGGCGCCAGCAAAAATCTTGCCAAGGGCGCCAAATTGGTCAGGGCCGGCCCTGTGCGAGACGACAGATGCAAGTTCATTCTCTGAGCAGTTCACACAAAACTAAAAGTGACTTTACTGTTTTACAACAAAATGTAACATTTTTGAAATATCTCTTCAATTTACAAACATTTGAATCACATAATTAAATGCACAATTCAAAAGGGATCGGGATTTGTCTCTTGCAGTTAACTACCGTATCTATTTTTTCTGAACATGGCTCCCATTGGGGACAGCAGAGGGGAGGGAATCAGGCTCTCTACGGCCGTAGAAACAGAATAAGGCTGTTAAGGGGAGGCTCATATAAGTGAATAATGTTATAATTAACCCTGCCACACCAGAGTTTAGCCATGCTTCCGGTTGTGTGTGTGTGTGTGTGTGTGTGTGTGTGTGTGTGTGTGTGTGTGCATGCCTGCCTGAACCTGTGTGTGTGTGTGTGTGTGTGTGTGTGTGTGTGTGTGTGTGTGTGTGTGTGTGTGTGTGTGTGTGTGTGTGTGTGTGTGTATGTGCATGTGTGTCCAACACATGTCTACCTGCCTGTGTGTATTTGTGTGCATGCGCTGTGAGTGATTGTGTGTCTGTGTGTGCGCGTGCGCATGCATGTGTGCCCTTTACTGTGACAAGGTGCAGCTAAAGTGTCTGCACCTTGGTATTACCTCCTCCATGCACTGATGCCTGCCACCAGGGATCTGAATGAAAGCTGCCACAGAGAACTAAACCACAACAGACATTATAGGGAGAAACACAGTAAGATAACCAGGAGATATATGTGCAAAGAAATATAATGAAATAGAATAGCATGAGAAATATAAATTTAGCAAAAGATTGAAGGATTCAGACCCTATAGACGCAATATATTTTGAATGCTATATGAACTCTTTGCATAACTGAACCGATAAAATAAAGGTCAGATTGGGCATTTGAATATTGATTTGTGGGTGTTTATGGAACTTCTTTTGCATTTGTGCATTCAGAATGTATGCCGCCAGCTGTGGCAATATATAACGGTCTGGAAATATTCAGAGAAAGGACCGGAGAGGAGCTTGGGCTTATCTACTGGGGGTGGAACAAAAACACAGACTTCAGGAGAGAGTAGGCCGGCTGGTGCCAAATCCAAGCAGATTGATAGAGATATACATATCAAAAGTAAGCGTGCATCTTGACCAGATATTATGTATCACAACACGTTCTATTTAGGCTACTGGTTAAGATATAGTGTTGATGGTCAATTCTGTTTTCCCAAATAGTGTCCAATTATTGTCCCCAAAATGAAAGATTCAGACTAACTGCAACTGTATTGCTTGTATGAAATTGCCCCTCAGCCCAACAAATAGTCTAGTAGTGTGCAACATATTGTCTCCAGTAGGGAGGAGACACAAAATATGAGTAGCTCACCATCGGGCTGGAGTACAGTAAAGTATGTTTAACAACAAGTGCTCACATGCTTCCAAAACGGCACGTCCGCCATGCATCGCCCGAAGGCAATAACCGAGAGTCAACATGAGCATCAGAGGGTGGTGTTTACATACAACACGGCCATCAGCACAGCCGCGGCCACCTTCAACACACCCTTATGGACGTGACCTCATGCCCCTGCGGGAACTCAACAGCTAAACGTCATGATACACACGCGGCTAATCGGATCCCGCTACAATTACAGGGCCCTGACGCAAGATGTATTTGCTAATGGATGGAAACTTTTAAGTAAAAGGCAATACGCCAAGGAAAGACCCATTGGGAAAATGTTCTGAATTATCTGTTCTGTTTTCTTTTTTTCAATCTATCACTGCAAGAAGTAAACAGCCTGGCGCTGCAATGTAGATTTCCATAAAGCAACCAGCTTTAGTTAAATATCAATGGGTCAAGGGTATAGTCTGAAACATATTAATATTTAATAGCATATTACCGATCTGATAAGGCAGAGTTTAAATATTGGAATAGGCCTACATTTTTTAACACCGACATTTTTTTCAATGCAACATTTTTATTTCAATTACAGTTCGTATGCGTCATCATGCAAGCATGTATGAAATAAATTAAGGAATCCTAATCATGAATCTAATCTGGTTTGTTATATTCCACATTTTACCACTTTACATTTTACAATTTTAAAAAATACTGATGCACATAATCCTATATAAACATCCGTGAGAAGCATAGTTACATTTATATTTAGATAAATTATGTTTCAAAGTTAAAGAGTATGACCAACGATATAAAATTAACATAAAAACGATGTTTGGCGTTTCTTGCTTTGCTCAAACAAACATTGGCGATTCTAAAAGGGCCATGTGGTTTAAAGGCACTATGACGTAGGCCAATACATTCTCCGTGATAGGTCAGCTTCAATGCATGGGCGGGACGGCTCGTCTCCCATTGGTTTAAAGGTTAAATCGTGCTCCACTCGCCATTGGTCCATTCTGCGTGCAGCCTCAATTTGAAAACCCTTCAGAAGTTACAAAGGGATATCACGAAAGAAGACTGCAACAAGGACGTTAATTAAGGTATAACTTTATAATTTAAAAACCCTCGAATCGTTCCCGCCTTTTGCAGATGTAAATAATCATGGCAAATATTGTATTTGTTGGTACAGAGAAGTCGTCGCATTGTTTGCCCTATTGCGGATTGCACAAATCCTAGCGCAGCTGTGTTACTGCAGTTCAGTCACTCTGCTCTTGCATTGTGCCATCTCTGAGTGATAAAGAAGTGGCTTGACTAAAACTAGTTCCTTCTGAAACGTGTTGCTTTAGGAGGGCCAGCACACCGACGTGATGGACGGAGGCGCCGGGGATCAGCTGCAGTGCTGCGCGGCGGTGGAGAGGCTGAACGCCGCGGGTCAGGCCATCAAGCGCCAGGTCATCAGGAAAGCCACTGTTCTCCTGGGTCGTAACGAGTTCCAGGAAATAATCATTCGAATAGAGGATGGTAAAGTGCCTCAAAGCTACGTGCTGAAGGAGTTCAAGCTGTTCACCAAGTTTGTCAAGGAGGGGAAATGCACTGTTCAACTGCTACCCGAAAACATCCAGTTGCTCATCTCCAACTGTCCCCCCGACCAACTGAACGTCTTCCTCAAGACCCTCAGTATCAAACATCAAGCATGGCAGACCCTCAAACCCCTGACCTACCGGGATAAACTGAAGGCGGCTCTGCCCCGCAGTTTTGAAACGATCAGCCCTTTACAGCAGAGGGATGTGCAGAAGGCCAACGAACTGAGGAGCAAGGCTGCTTCCAAAGGCCTAGCAGACCGGACTAATAAAACGATGAGGACTGTTCCAGGACAACAGGTCAAAAGACCAAGAAGTGACTGTGATTTCAGCCCAGTGAGTTGAATAAACTCAACAATAGTATTATTATATTTCGTTAGAGATTTTGCACTATCTGCTTTACACAATTGCATTGTGTTTTCAGAGTAAGGGAAACCCCAGCAAGAGGCCGGTGCTTTCTCTCCCGGCAGCTCGTAAGCTGAACAAAGAACAGGCCGCTGTTCTCACCGCTGTGCTCTCTGGAAAGAATGTATTCTTCACCGGAAGTGCAGGTATGGATGTGCGTCATGTGCTGCCCGTATGAAGCTGTGTGCACACTGCTACAACAAACAGCACAGCCACAACCTTGGGACATGGTTACCAACAAAACCATCCATCTGACAGCAGCTCATCATCACCGCCGAGTACGGCACACTCGCCCAATGTTTTGTCTGTTGCGCAGTGTTTAAAGATTGCTTTTACCGTGATCATGAAGTTGTGAACATTTCCAAAAGCCATTGTGTAGTTCTCATGGTCTTTGGAACGGTCTCAAAATTAGTAGATAAAATTAGAGTAGATAACAATAGATTATACTTCCACACACCCGCCTCCAAATCAAAACATCTGAATGTTGCTTTACTCTTTAGGTACAGGAAAGTCTTTTCTCCTGAAGAGAATCGTGGGCTCTCTGCCTCCAAAGAGCACCTACGCCACAGCCAGCACGGGGGTGGCTGCCTGCCACATCGGAGGGACAACACTGCACAGCTTTGCCGGTGAGTTTCACCTGACTGGACAAACGTGTGTGTGTGTGTCCTGAGTTAGAGACTGTGTCTGTGTGTCTGTGTGTGTCTGTGTGTCAGTTAGAGACTGTGTGTGTGTGTGTGTCCTGAGTTAGAGACTGTGTCTGTGTGTCTGTGTGTGTCTGTGTGTCAGTTAGAGACTGTCTGTGTGTGTGTGTGTCTGTGTGTCAGTTAGAGACTGTGTGTGTGTGTCCTGAGATGGAGACGGTGTGTGTGTGTGTGTCCTGAGATGGAGACTGTGTGTGTGTGTGTGTCCTGAGATGGAGACGGTGTGTGTGTGTGTGTTTCAGGGATCGGCTCGGGTGCCGCCCCCCTGGAGCAGTGCATCGAGCTGGCCCAGCGGCCCGGTGTGCTGCCGCACTGGACCCTGTGCCGCCACCTGGTCATCGACGAGGTCTCCATGGTGGACGCCCCGCTGTTTGACAAGCTGGAGGCCATCGCCAGGTCCGTACAAGAGAGTCTAGCTGCAGACATCCACCCACACGCTCCGGACATCCACCCACAGGCACTTCCGCTGCAGACAGAAACATCCACCCACACGCCGGAAATCGGATAATAAAAAATAAAAATCGGAAAATAAAATAAAAATCGGGCGTTACGATGTGTTTACATAAATGAAAGGGCGTTAAGTAATGTGTTTACATAAATGAACGAAATAAATTAAGTTACAAAATCGGATAAACGCTTCCGGTTTTGGACAGAAGACCTGACACTCGCTGTTTACTTTAAGCTGGAGCTTATGGCTCTTCTCTTTCTGTAAATACACACGCCTTATTCAGATTCCCTCTGTGTTATACTGCAATCATCTCAATTTAATATTTGATCGGACACAAACTGATACTCGTATTGTAAAGCTGAAGGGCATCAGAGATTGAGGCTAATAATTATTTTAAATACTATGTATGAGTGGACAGGAATAGTTAGAACAATTCCCCTTTAGCTTCACCTTTTCTGACATATTTATATTAGGTCTAGCTATGTTACATTCTGTTGTCTTAATATCATAAGGTTCGACTGCATTCCAACATAATTTATCATATGTTATTAGCACTTTTGCATTCCTAAATTCTTACTCTGAACCATCATTCATTTAATATCTGGCTCTAATTGTCTATAATATTGTCTTACCTTGTGCTGCTGGACCACCTTATTTGCCCATATTTAAATCCGACAAACTCAAGTCTGTGTTTTAACTTAGCTCTGTGTGTAACCAAAGTGAATAAGTAAAGTCATACAAAAAATCAATACATTGTAAACGTTATAACACTTTATTAAGAACACTCAACAGATAACTGAACTCAGAACCTCAACACACACACACACGCACGCACGCACGCACACGCGCGTGTTTTTCTTATAGAAAGTTAATTTACAGTGCGGGCATTTTCCTTTTTTCAAACCGGTTGTACTTTTACTCTGGGCAGCAGAGACGGCAGAGGAAGACAGTTGAAGCTTGGGGAGAAGGAGCAGTCGGAGCTGGAGAGATGGTGGCTGTCTTGACTGTGATGGGGTTTTGATTGGATGTATGGACGGCAGCGGAAGTGGAGGGACTGTCTTGCGTGTTTGTGCAGGACTTCAGGTGTAGATCCATAACCGACTTCCTGATGATCGTTTTGCCACAAAGGGGGCAATGATGATGTCCCCCATCCCTGCAGCTGAGGTTGCACCTGCATATCTTTTTGTCTAAGATCAATGCAGGCAAAAGATAGAGGAAAATGAGTCAGTGACTTATAAAAGTAAGCAGACACACATTCATAAATATTGTCTACAGACATATACACATATATTCTTATATTCTTTCTACACACATACATATATCACCTTTAAATCTAATGGAATGTTTTATGTGGGATTCCAGGTGGCACTGAAGCTTCGTGTTGATGGTTGGTTTGAAAGTTGGGCATAGGGGGCAGTGGAAAAGTGTGCAGCAAGTTGTGCAGTGTTTGACTTCTGGCTTTGAATCATCCGTAAAAATCGAGTGCATCTACAAAAGACAGAAAAAAAATGTTAAAATGTATGTTTTAATTGTAGAAAAAATTAAGATCAAAGACGATAAATTCTCACAGCACAGCAAACTATTTAAAGGGCGGTAATTCAGTAGTGGTTGTAGTCTAGACAAATTAGTCCCATCAGAGCATCAACTTTAACTATTATTGGCATATAATTAATGATGAGATATATTTCTACCTCATACTGAACTTTACAGCTGTTTCTCTCTCTCATTATATGTTTTATGAACTGTCTGAGCCCCAGCACCCTATTGACTGGGGGACATTGAACATTTAGAATCTGAGACAGGATAGTAGGCTATTACATAACAGTAATTCATTAACTTTTATCCGTTTTATTACATTTTTGATCTCTTTTACCCCTTTTAACTGAACTAAGTGCTATGATCTCTTAGTTATAAACAGATTGTATGAACTAAACAGGCAGATCGAATATTTAACGATCGATTTTGTCTATAGAATGATATCACACTTCTCAGCCACCGCTGCGGAGATGAACAGCTGATGGGTGCAACTCTAGTTAAAGCGAAACGAGCTGCGTCAATTCAATTCGTGGTAATTATTTTATTACAATTTAACTCTGTTACGACGGAGTATTAGGGCCACACGTGAAGAAAGAAAAATATTTTTGCCGTGACGAGATTAAAATCGACACGTCGACTTTAATGTCCACATGTCGACATTAAACTCAAAACGTCGAGAATCAAGTTGAAACATATCGACTTTAATCTCGACGTGTCCATTTTCCGTTCCTCTGTCAGCACGCAGACGCTCCGGGCATCCTCCCAAGCGTTCAGCGGATGACACGAAGTAGCCGGGAATAACCCTGGGGTCATTGTTTGTGGTGTAGGCCTCCATCCAAACAATATAGCGACTAAAACCGTCAATGCAACCACTGATGGCAATGCCGCACTACTACAGCGGATGACTACTTCGTGTCATCCGCTGCTAAAGAGATTAAAGTCGGCATGAAAATTCAACTTTATTCTGGACATTTCGAGTTTAATGTCGACGTGTCGATTTTAATCTCGTCACGGCAAAATATTTTTTTTCTTCGTGGGGCCCTAATACTCCGTCGTAGTTTTGGACTACAGATGACTGTCAAAAGTCCAAATCTTAAAATCGTTTATGCTCCCAACACATCGACAAATCTCTAAAATCGTTTAATAAGACAGACTATAGGCTACACAACGTTTGCAAAAAACATTTGCCTATTTTACAAAAATGACACCTAGCTAGCGTTTGCCACCGTCAGTGTGGATTAAAACAACAAATGCTTCATATTGGTGTAACGTTCTGTTATTTGTTTGATGAAAAAATCTAAACTTAATGAAACTAATAGATCGGAAAAGAAATGCAAGTCTCGTGCATTTATAATTGTATCGCTGTGTTTTGAATAGTCACCTACCATAACCTCCAAGTGCAGCTAAGCCGAACGTCACATCTTCGAGCAGTGAGTCCCGTTGTTACACCGAATTCTGCGACCCACCGAAAAGTGTGACCCGAGGGGGCGCTGTTGAATAATGTGCAAATCGCGCTCCAGACATCCACCAGCATGCAATTTCCGGCGTGTGGGTGGATGTTTCTGTCTGCAGCGGAAGTGCCTGTGGGTGGATGTTTGGAGCGTGTGGGTGGATGTCTGCAGCCAGACCCCTCTCGGTACGTACACCGGAGTTCATCTAAAGCTACTCTAGGGTGTCCACGGTTTCTTTGAAGAAACTTTGTCATTCACATTGAGGGCATTTGGCAGACGTTTTTTTTTACCAAGCTACTGACAATATAAGTACATTTGTCAGACGCAGCTCAAAAATATATAACTGTCGGAACAGTAAGGAGGTTCATAGAACCAAGTGCAAATCACTAGTTTAACCCATTCCCCATATACAACAAAGATAGCTAGGATAAGATGCTACACAACTTAGTACTTTATTTAAAGAAACTTGAAGTGATTCCAGGTGATCCTGAGTCTTTTGTGGAAGCTTGTCAACGACCACTCACTCTTTGTCTAGCACCTGAATAGTTATTTATGTTCTCAGATTTTGATTGTGTGCATCGCAGGAACTATCCTTTATCATACACTGAATATTCACGTTGGCATCGAGTAGCAAAAAGGTGGCAAAGAACAGCTGTTAGTCCTTGAAAGGGAGAACAAATAAAAGTTAGAATAAAAAAAAAAAACTTTAAATAAGCTTAAAAAAAATATTCTGGATCTCTTGAGCCTGTCGGATGCTTTTAGTTTCTGCCTGTATTGATTTCCATGGGTTGAATTTGATCTTCCTCTCACCGGTCAATGCAGAGGAAAGCCGAACCATGGGCCCCGACATTAAAGGACAAATCCGGTGTTAAATGGATTTGGGATATGTTTGGTATGATAACGAGTTGGAACGTTCGTTTTGGAGCACAAAAAACGCATAGACGCATCCTTCAGTTGGCTGTTTTTAGCCGATTCTATCAAAACGCTATAAACTTGGAACGATAGGGGCATGTGTTATGGTAAAAAAAATCGCTATTTGAAAGCCCCTTAAAAGGGATAGCCCGACACTTTTTTTGGTAGTATAATAAGGGTCTTAACATATAAAACGAGGCATTGATAACTTTAAGTGTACAGATTGTTTATTAAAAAGGACATTTTATACACAAAATACCATCAGTAGATCACCCGTCAACGCCATCTTGTTTTTAAGACTCAATAGGTAGATTGATGTCATGTCACAATCTGTGTGTTCGTCATTCGGCAACACACAAGCTGTGTTCGCCAATCTACTTATCTAGTCTAAAAATAGGGGCTAAAATCAGCCAACTTAAGAATGCGTCTATACACGCTTTTTTGCTCCCTAACGAACATTCAAACTCGTTATCATACTAAACGTATCCCAGATCCATTTTACACCGGATTTGTCCTTTAACACACCTCCCTATTTTGCTCTTGCTGGTGAAGATAGCAGACTGTCTTATAACCCCCCTTGTATTTAAGAAGGACTTAAATCTGGTTCTGGCTGGTTTTAACCAGCCTTTACAAATGTTCTCTATAGGGGAGGATTCTTACTATGTGTGGGTGCATAAAAAAAAAAAATTCACTAGCTGAAAGCATCCCCGGCCTTTATCAACCCTATGGGGGTCACTCCAGATGTGTAACCATTGTTCCATTTTTCCTCTTTTCCACTGACAGTGAAAAGTTTATTTTCCGAAAGATTGTCCCAAAAGAAACCTGTTTTCACAAATTGGGTGAAATGGATTGACTTTGTCTGATTGTGTGCATGCGTTTGTGTATAGTGCTTGGCTAATGCAGTCCTAAATGAATGGCTGCATTCCCCCTCACTTACACACATTATGTTCTCCCTACTCTAAATGCGTCCTAATCTCCACGTAACTACCCCTGGTTTACGCACCTCACGTTGAACCTTTTTAAATTAGATGGTTTATTCAGATTT
Organism: Gadus macrocephalus; assembly: GCF_031168955.1. Lineage (NCBI taxonomy): Eukaryota > Metazoa > Chordata > Actinopteri > Gadiformes > Gadidae > Gadus > Gadus macrocephalus. The sequence goes on from NC_082389.1 coordinate 17,672,777, forward strand.
GTCGTCAGCCTAATCCTTATTCACTCGTTGTCTGCATTATACACATGTTAATAAAAGGATTGGCTTTGTGTCCTGCTGCTGAATATGTGACGGCATTAACTGATCAAGCAAAACTAATGTTTGTCTCGAGGAAATACTGTCCAAGTTCTCATTGAACAGCCTACAAGTTCAAAGGCTACAGGCCCAATTCAAAGGCTTATTCTTGCTTTCGGGAGGGGATGCCGCCACAGTCGTGCATCCCTTTTTCCATTACAACATCACTTGACTAATTGGGCCCTCCCACACGGCAGTTCATCTGGTTTCACTTATGCCGCAAGGCCTATCTTCTTTCAATCTTACCTCACCAATTTGGCTATTGGAGTATTGAAGTGTGTACACCCATTCCTTCGGGCCGACTTTTATCCAAATTAAGAAATGGAGCTGAGAACAATCCCATACCAAAGTATTTATTCGTCAGATTCTTCCTGTTGCAGCGGTAACGGTGGATGGATGTCTGCAGTTATTAACGACGCAGATCCACAGTTTGCATGCCTTCTGTCTCAAACCTACCGCTTGCGTGACCTCTCTGGTTGTAGGTCTGTGCGGCGTTCAACGGAGCCGTTCGGAGGCATCCAGCTCATCATGTGTGGGGACTTCCTCCAGCTGCCTCCCGTCTCCAAGGGGAAGGAGAAGGCAGCCTTCTGCTTCCAGGTCAGATGTACTGGTTGCTGCTGGTGGGATTCTAATGCGGAACTGGGGGGGGGGGTGGAGGAGGGGAGAATGGAGTATCTCCGGCACCTAGCTTAACGAGATTCTCACTTAGGAAATCTTTGCAATCTTGGTCCTGTCTCAAGTTTCCCCAACCGCTGTTGCCCCCTCTGCCACAAGCTTTTTCTAAAAGGTTTTGTGGCTCGTTAACGACATTAATGAATCATCAATTTCTACAAGTCTTTGGAAGAAAGCATCTACTAATTGAGTTAATAGAAAATGTATATACCGCATAAATATTTTTGCCTTTTTGAAGCCAAATTGATCAGTTGTTGGGATGTTGTTGGTGCATCCTTGTGTAGTGACCTGTCTATATTTACCATAAACCGCTTTAGATTAAGCATCTGCTATTCGTTTACCATCCAAACGCTAGATGGTAAATCGATAGAGTTGCAGATGTCTTCTGTTTGCCGTCCTCTGTACAATTGATCGGTTGCTGGGTACTCTGTCTCCCGAGAGAGCTCAGCCTGACTGAGCTCTCTCCCCCCCCCCCCCCCCCCCCCCTCTGACCGGCTGCAGGCCCGCAGCTGGAGGAAGGTGATCCAGGTGAACATGGAGCTCACGGAGGTGCGGCGACAGACGGACCAGTCGTTCATCTCCCTCCTGCAGGCGGTGCGCGTGGGCAGGTACTGTCACACCGCTGGAGGGGTGGAACGTGTTCAGCTTCAAGTCTACATAGTCACACACACGCCAACGTCGTCCCTAGACGGTTTATGTATTTTTATTATCGAATGTGGGACTGGTCATTCTGTACAGTGGGATACTTATGACACAGTGGTCATGTATGTAGTTGAAGGCATGAGTAAAAATAAGCTCCCAAATAACAATTGTGCGGAAAAAAAAGCGACTGTAATAAAGGTATAACAGAGGATGGGAAATATGTTTTTGTTATAATTCAATAATTTGTATATTTATTATATCGATGGTTTTCAGGGTCACTGAAGAAATTACCGCAAAGCTGATGGAGAGTGCCTATCACAAAATAGAGAGGGACGGTATCCTGGCAACCAGACTGTGTACGCACAAGGATGACGTGGAGCTCACAAACGAGAACAAACTCAAGCAGTTACCAGGTTTCACGTCTTTTTATTTCTTTGAACTTTTAGTTGGCTGGAACTTCAGCCGTATTATGAGTGGAAGATACCTTAGTGAGAGAGACGCTAAGATGAGAGACATTGAGGTGACAATTGGCCTTTCTTTTATTGGGTGGGTCGTATCGGGGAGCCTTGAAGAGGCAGCTCCAAACAATGGCACAACTGAGACACCTATTTTGTTTCTTAGGATTTTAATTGTACGAGCTGTGCTCTTCTGCCTCCGTCTGTCACCTTTTTGTTTTTGTTTTATTCACCTGTCTGACTGGTGTACCATGACTGACAGTACTTTTCTTTGTTTTCTCCTTTTTTGGGGGGCAAATTATTACAGTGACGTTTGCAATGTTTTAAATAATTTGGGCCATTTCATACGGTAATCTTGTAGATTTTGTTTCATCCTCCTTTTACGGGACCTATGGTGTTTTTTAAAAAACGATTGACGAGAGGGTATGCATGGCGGTAATGGAGCCACCAACACCCAGTTTGGGACATTCATTATACTGCAAGGGCTGCCAACAGTTGGTCATGTAATCTGAGAACATTGAGATGCCACTTTAAGTACCATAAGAACGAATACGATGCAAAATACATGGAGGGGGAGAGAAAAGCATCGACACCTACAATTATGCTAACCCAGAAAATTACCATAATGAGTCGACCACTGGAACACGCACACCTGTGGTGTGCGTGTTCCAGGTGTACTTTGTGACCTTTAGTTTTTTCTCGTTTTAAGTTGAAGACATTTTTCTTGGCTAGACTGTCATTATGATCTTTTATTTATTATGTTATTGCATGTTGACTAAAGTAGTACAGCACCAATCTATTGTTGTCCTCTCCCTGTCCCTCAGGGTCGGAGCACGTGTTTGAGGCGCTGGACAGCGACCCCTCCCAGGTGAAGACCATCGACGCCCAGAGCCCCGTCAGTAGAGCGCTGCAGCTCAAAGTGGGCGCCCAGGTAGGCCCGAGGGGTCGCCACGCCACTCTGACATGAAGAGCTGTTCTTTAACTAGGTCTTATCCTAGCCCTATTCGTGACCCTGAAGTACAGTGAATAGCATGATCATACATCATCCTTTTGGGTCACCAAATGATTCTGCTAATGAAACACAATGACTTTCCACCCTTTGTTCTTGATGGAATCGCGGTTAGACCCAACGAATGGTTGTGATCTTGATATTCTGTTCATGCCACAACATTTTGGAGTTGGAAATAACTTGGATTCCCCCCCAAATGGCCATATGTGAACCTAGGCAGTGTATTCTGGACGGACAATATTAAGTGAGTGCCATCCTTTCCGAGGGGTAATTGTAATTCTCCATTTGGTGGATGCTACCCTCTCTCCAGTGTAGTCTTCCAAATGACGTATTATCACGGAGGGGGGGGGGGAAAAGGACAGAGGTAACCGGTTGTCATGGTGAGAAATGACATTCAGTTATCAAACCAATTTGGTGCGTTTAGAGAAGTTGTGTGAACGCGTCCACCTGCAGAGAGAGAGAGGGAACACTTTCAGCCATTATGGGGGTGGGGTTCGAGCACTTTGGGAAAATTGGGATTTAGAAATCGTATGTAAATTTATGAGGAGCCATTTTGATATTTCGATAATGATGGCTTATCGCTGAACATCCTGTGTGGTTGTCTCGCATCTGAACCTCGTTGTGCAACCACCAAGTTCTTTATTTATTTTTTGAGCAAGCAAGTTTGTAATTGCTTTAACTTTTTTGGTTTGTCGGTTTAACGGTACAGTCATAAGTTATCGTACTGTCAAACAAGTCCATTTCACAAACCATAAATGGAACCACTTACACCTCACAAATCTCTGGATTTCTATCAACGAATAGCCTTCCCCTGTGAACACTGTCCAGTGGCATGTGGAGGAAGAGGTTTAAAGCGTGTACGTTGTGTTTTGCATTCGAAGGTCATGCTCACCAGGAACCTGGAGGTGGAGCGCGGCCTGGTGAACGGAGCGAGGGGAGTGGTGCTGGGCTTTGAACCCGGCAAACAAGGTCAGTATCTATTTGTGTTTTATTTATAGGCTTATCTGTGCACGACTGTCCGCACCATGTACGGCATATAATAGAATGGAAATGACGTGGTATATAGATGCGAGTTCAGGATAGCGTTGTGCGTACGGTGTGGGACTCTCGGACGGGTACTGGGTTCGATCCCCATCGTCCACGGCACGCTGCTCCTTCATGTTGACATGGTCTGGTTAACGGTCACTTGCTTAAATTATATTTGGGGTCAAATCATTACTTAAAGATTAAATTAATCTTAATTTATAGAAATGAGGGACCCCAAACAACCATGTTTTTAAACGAGGGGCCTCAGTTGGTACCAGACACGAGTCCCATCGGACGTACAGACACGAGTGATGAGTCCTATCGGGACGTACAGACGCGAGTGATGAGTCCTATCGGACGTACAGACGCGAGTCCTATCAGACGTACAGACGCTAGTCCTATCGGACGTACAGACGCTAGTCCTATCAGACGCGAGTCCTATCAGACGTACAGACGCTAGTCCTATCGGACGTACAGACGCTAGTCCTATCAGACGCGAGTCCTATCAGACGTACAGACGCGAGTCCTATCAGACGTACAGACGCGAGTCCTATCAGACGTACAGACGCGAGTCCTATCAGATGTGAGTCCTATCAAACGTACAGACATGTCGTGGATCAAATGAACGCTCAATGCCACACTAACTCTCCACCAACCGGACCGCAGGTCTGCCCCGCGTGCGTTTCCTGTGTGGCGCCACAGAGGTGCTGAAACGCGAGCGCTGGATGTTCAAGGTTGGGGGCGGGCTCTACGTCAGCCGCCAGCAGCTGCCACTCAAACTGGCCTGGGCCATCTCCATCCACAAGAGTCAGGTGAGCGGGTTCCCCGTGGATCTCCCTGATGGCACACTAGGGGGGGAATCCCTCCGTCTGCATGGGCTTCGACCACACACATTTAGTTTAGAATCGCACATCCAGAGAGGAGAGGTGTGTGTGTGTGTGTGTGTGTGTGTGTGTGTGTGTGTGTGTGTGTGTGTGTGTGTGTGTGTGTGTGTGTGTGTGTGTGTGTGTGTGTGTGTGCGTGTGCGTGCGTGCGTGCGTGCGTGCGTGCGAGCGATATAGGCTACTCATGAGTGGGAGGCACTCCTGGGGAAACCGCAGACATTTTCATAATTAATCTTTGGAACCTGATAAGGATTGTGCATCACCAATAGAAGCACTCTCTGCCCTGGCCATTTCCATGACTCATTATTGAATGGGAAGATCACTTGCGTGAGTCATGAGATGAATTGCTCTCCTCGGGGTCTGATTAACGATGCACATTGACATGCAGTGTGTAGAAATATTATGGCATCTAGCGGATCGCAATTAGCAGAAATGTAATATCCCATTCATAATGGTTTTAATCGTAGTAAAATCCCATGACAATAAGAATGGCGTTTTAGTTTCTTTGACCTTCTTTTTTTATGTTTTAGAATGAGGGCTTTATATCTCCATAGGGAGTGGTAATAAAAAAAAAAAGTGTATCATTTTGGAAGCTTCTACTGGTACCTTACAGGCCAACAACTTCACTTTTACTAACACTAGCCAGACGTCACGCACAAACTCTCTTCTGCCTCAGGTGGTGTTGTACCGGAAATCACCACCCTCTAGAACAATATATCTTTCCTACCGGCACGTTCAGAATTGACCTAAGGTCACTTTCTGGAACGTGATGGGAGTCTGTGTAATTGAGTTCATGGGCCATTGCCCAAATGTCACCCTGGTTTGATTCATGTCTTCAAGCAAGATGCAGGTGGAATTATGGTGTTTTTCCATTGGCACTGTACACACGATATTCTCTTACAAGACAAATAGCTTGTTGAAATCCGACAGATTCCGTTCACATTAGTAAAGGCTTAAAGACGGCTGTGGACAATGTTTCACACTATGATTGCTGAAATCGATATTCAACAGGTTTCTTTCCTAAAATCAAGGACATCGTGAGGCATATTTTTGAAACGTTATCAATGTGTAAACAGAGCTGATTTAAATAAATCTGCTCTGAGCTTTTGAGATAAAGAAGCAAAAAAGGGAGAATATTGAACATCAAACTTAATTCCTCATCGCAGATATCATTGTGTGTCGACAACCCAAATACATTGAATGGGTCCAAGACGGATCACTTTATGCTAAGCAATACTATAAAACTTAATTGCCAATCAAAGTTAGTGTTGTTGCGTCATCGACTCAGCGTATCATTAGAAGAACGCCCTCAGGCGGGAAGCGCCGGAACCTTGACGTAGTAAAGTGGAAAACGACATGCGTTGTTGGTGTCCACTCCGTTTGGGGAGGGGTGGGTGAGTTCCTTTTGACTTTAGACCAATTGGAAATTGTTGTGAAAATTCACAACACGACTCCTAATAAAAGATTTACAAAAATTGTAAATAAAAAAATTCAAATAAAGGGTAAAAGTAGTCTCTGAAGAGGCAACACAACACGCGTACAGGGGTTGAAGCGCTGCAGGGAGCCCGAAAAGTGGGCACACTGCTGGGTTAAGAGCAGGGACACGTCCTTGAGGGCCCAGCGGCAGAAAGGGATGCCACTGCTCCTCTCAGGACTGGTATTACTGCATCTCGGTCCACCGAGGCCGTCTCAGTTCCCCTCAAGAGTTGACACACAGTGAAATGGTTGCTATAGACAAGGGGTCTGTGACTTGGGAACATGGTTTATAGAAATAATCCATAACAAAATAGGACATGGCAGAACAATTGGGATTTCAATTTGACGTTTTTAAGTTTCAGTTAAAGTGTCTCTTACTTTACAACAGGATCTCAGACGAAGCTAACCCTTGGCGTGGGCGACCCCAGTAGAGTTATGTTGAAGCCCAAGAATAAGACTTGTTTCTGAACGTTGTACCAGGGAATGACGCTGGACTGCGTGGAGATCTCCCTGGCTCGTGTGTTCGAGTGCGGCCAGGCGTACGTGGCCCTCTCCCGAGCAAAGACCCTGGAGGGGCTCAGGGTCATGGACTTTGACCCCCGGGTGGTCCGGGCCGACCCTGACGTCCTCCTCTTCTACAAGCAGCTGAGGAAGGAGAGGCTTCTGATGCAGGTGGGTGTGGAGTCTTAAACGGCTCGGCTTACAAACCTCATCATTGATCACCCCAAACCAGCTGGATACCTCCGCTTTCTTGTTTACATTTCACAACAAATTTTGTGTATGTAGTTTAGGGATAAAAGTCTTGCCTTTAGGTTATAATGTTGGGTATTATCTTGACATTTTAATAATTACATTTTCTTTTTGAAGAAATAATCAATTGAATGTCCCTTGACTTTTTCTGTTTCAAATCAATGCTAAAAGTACAGATTATTCCCTTTCCCTTTTTGTATCTCTATAGGCATCCATGGATGAATTTGTCGGCAGAAAGAAAAAGGATAACCACTTGCGGTAGTCCCTTGACTTCCTCCCGTGATGGCCTGTGCACTGTTTACTTTAGATTTCGGCCCTGTCCGTAATGCATCATGTTATGTCCCAAGTGTAACCACGGAATCAATCGGAGCGCTCTCCGGACAGTCGACTGAATTATCAACGGGTAATTTGAGTTATACCTCCCCCTAGTGCCAAAAGTGCAACACAACATTTTATTTATTTTTATATTCATTTTTATTTATAATTGTATGGAGAATGTTTTGCAGAAATAAAGTGTTATTTTAATGATTTTGCAGTAAAATGACTTAAGTTGTGGTAAAAACTGGCAAAAAGGTTTGCAAAGCCTGATAGTAGCTAGTCTCAAGCAGGTTTTCAAATGATCCAGTCATGGTAAAATGGTATTTGCACATTATCTGGGAAAAGGCTGACTGGCGTAAGAGCAACACTCATGTTTGGATACTTTGAGTCATTTCCAAAGTTGTCCATGAGCCCTGGACTTAAGTTCAATATCAACTTGTGCTATAAAGTGTAATTTGCAAGTAAATCAACCTCTTCACTAACTGGATATCGCATAAATGTAGCGAGTCTGACGTACAATTTTTCAATCAGTGATAAGGGATGTTTAGATTTTGAATGTCACCATCTACCCGTCAATCATGATCGATGTAATGGGCACCCCTGAGCTAGACGGACCCTCGACTTATGTAAAACACAGGAGAAGACCGATTTTCATACTGCTTTTAAAGGAATCACATTCACAACTGGTGGCATTACACCACCCCTTTTAAAGTTTCAGGAACTTGGGTCATGAATAAGGAACAGCACTAAAGTTGATCATAAAATTATTTTATTATGACTTGGAATATCAAGTCAAGTGTTTTCAAAATAAACTGACGGTTAAACAATTTCCCTGAAACGTATTGTACAACTCTAGCATTTTAAACCACTTCCCCGAATCAGTGGACATAACCAACGGAGACTGGACAAGGCAGAAGGTTCACTTGACGCTGTGGAACAGCTTGTGTGCCACCTGTAATAAAGAGATGAATGGTATTTAGTATATATATTTAGAAACAATATCCCCATTCACCCATATTGCACTCTCACATGACCCACAGCAAGTAGAGGCGTCATCGTGGCACTACGGAAGAGGATTAGGCCCACATATGAACATTTGAGTTCCGACTTTAATCGCAATTCTGACTTTAAAGTCATAAATCCCAAAAAAGATTCACATGTGGCCGTAATCCTCTTCCGTATTGGACCAACGATGTGTTGCTCATTGCATAATCATGAGTCAACTCGTTTTATGAACCAGTGCACACGTAGACTTATCTTGCTTAGCTTCTTCTACGTGTGCCGTGGTACATAAGCAGCCGACTCATAGTTGTGATTCTTTGCTGTAGTTTACGACACCCCGACCTCTGAAAGGCCCCATTAACGTACACAGTGGTCCCGGGCGTGGAGGAAGTCAAACAGCTCCTCGGTGCACTCCTCATTGGTGTTGGACCTGGCGCCCACCCTGGCCTCGCACGTCTCCAGACGCTCCTTGTAGTGCACGCAGTGCTCTGTCTGCTCACACTTCTCCCGTAGTGTATCCAGGGGGTCCTGTGAGGCAACAGTTGGTCACTACACAGGAGTACAAGTTCAAAGCAGTCATCGTGGTCACAGCCTTGTTACGGAGTGCCGCATCATCAGAAAGACCCCATAATGTAATGCTATAGCTGGTGCACAGACACATACCACCAGGTCTTCTTCCTCCTCTTCCTCCTCCTCTTCTTCTTCTGGTGTCTCCTGTCATTAAAAGATTGAGTAGCCGTTATATATTTAGAAGGACATGGTCTGGTCGTTCTACAATATTTGAACCCCAACGAGTAGAAAAATGTTTTTTCAAATTTGAATTATAAAAAAGGATCATACAATTTATAATATAAACTTGAAACCACGCGAGATGTTGCAACGAAACCTTGGTTGACCCCGATATAATTAACCCGGTGCTGGTGCACTGACAAACGAATGTGTTTGACCATTGGTAACATAACATATCCATGAGTATTCATTGTTGATGAATGTCGTATATATATATATATATATAACATTTAAAAAAACATAAAGACATACAATTAGCAGTGTAGTCCCATACGGTAATAACAATGGCGCTTGCATGTTCTGTAACTTTGATCACTGGTTACCTCTCATGACACTCCCTAAGTTATATACGATTATGAATTAAATAGTTTACCTCCTCGTCGGGGTCGTCGTACGCGATCATTTTGTTTTCGAAACCCATGATTTAAGTCCCTATTAGGCCGAAATGATCTCCGGAGTGGATTGAATAACTTGGAGGACGTTTTAGGTCACACGCAGGAAACGACTAGAAAGTTAGCCGGATAGGAACGTTGTTCTTGTTCGCTGCAGTTGGTTCCGTGCTCTTATAGCGGTCGGACTTCAAAATGTCGGCGCCGGCGTTCATAAACACAGCATTTCTACTCCGGAAAATTCGGGATTTGCGATCCCTCACACCGAGACGAACACGAGTGAAAACGAAATGGGTATGCTCTTTGTGGCATGTCTTTTCCAAAAATATAATAAATCGACATCAGCTATCTTAAAGCAATGTTTGATCCTCAGAATCAAAGCAAACTCCACAAGGACATATTCTGTTCATATATTATGGACTGTACAATAGGTTCAGGACTCGTGTATTTACCTTTACCTTATTGGGTAAGCCTCGTGCAAGAATAGACATGAGTCTCCTGTCCAATTCAAGTTTTGTTCAGGGAATGGAATAGGTCTTTACAAAACATATCCTCACTGTTACACATAGACTCACTGTTAAAATAACTGCTAACTGGACCTCTTTTGTGAACAACTCCGAACTGTCAATATCCCTGTCAACAGGCCACCTCCCTGCCCAGGTACCCCGCCACCAACATGGCCCTGCAGTACTTCGACGCCACCTACAGCCTCCAGCTGGGCCGGCTGTGGCCCTCGGTGCGGTGCAGCCTGCTCTCTGAGAGGAAGTACGGAGCTCTGCTCAACAACTTCTCCGACCACCAAGCCGTCGCGTCTGACCTTCAGGAACAGGGCTGCTGGGACTTTGTTAGCCCCGCACAACTGGAGGGTAAGGCAGGGCATTCTTTATTTAATTCATATTTCATTAAAATTGCATTACTCTATAAACTGTACATGTACCTTTTTAAAATAATAATAACTGAATGTCAACATTATAAGTTGTGCTCTAATTCTAAGGTAACTGGCCGTCTCATTAATGGCACTTGTCACAAGGACTACGAAATCCCTCCTTTTTTAGAATACTATGACTTTTCTATATGACTAATACTATGAGATTGCGGTGAAGACTATTTCTCAAATGAAATGAGGATGTGTCTTTTCACAGCTCCCTTGTCACCCATCAGACCTGAGATAGAAGGAGGGCCCGAAGACGTAGCGGAGAGGTCTGAACTCAAGGGGTCTCATGGCAGCAATCAAGACAATTCCCCCCTCAGTCTCAGCTCCAACATCAGGTGTTTTGTTTTCCCAAGAGCTGACATCACAAGATTCAAATCGGCCAGGTGACTGTTTCAACTGATAACATTCGTTTATCGATCCTAGTGCAGTCTTAAGCTGCCCGCTTCACCTGTGATGTTAACGTGACTGTACCCTTACCTTTTATAATCAAAATCGATTTTAATTAATGGGAATTAATTGTTTGTTTCCCCTTTTCATTCACATACATATATTTCTGGTAAGTATGTGAGAAGGGAACTTTTAATTTGAAGTGAATCTAAGCAATGAATCCTTCGGTGCGGCTCAGACCAGATCAGACCCGGCTGCTGGGATACTACCTGATGGACGCGGCCTCCGTCCTGCCCTGCCTGGCGCTGGACGTCCAGGAGGGCCACAGCGTGCTGGACCTCTGCGCCGCCCCTGGAGGGAAGACCCTGGCCCTGCTCCAGACGGAGGCCATAAGTACGTTTTCTAAGACTCATTCATTGCTTGATTTGGGCTCCATCTGGGGCTGGATAGTCTATTCTGGTTGAGGGGGGTTGAGTACCTAACAAGTAGGACTGAGTTTGATCCCCAATGTCCGCAGTCTACCGAGAGCGCGAGGCTGAACCCCCTAAACCGCTCCTCAATAACATGCATCTGAATGCACTGCTAATCAATAAAATAAGCAGTAAAATAGGCTAATAATTTAAATACTTTCACCTACCCCTGTGTCTGTTTGTGTGTTGGGTGTGGCTGCGTGTGTGTTTGCGTGCGTGTTTATGTGTGTGTTATTTTCCCAAAGGGTTCCTCAGCGTCAACGACTCCTCCGTGGCCCGGACGTCCCGTCTGAAGAACGTCCTGCACAGCTTTGTTCCCAAGCACCTCCTGTCCACCGACCGGCTGCGGGTCACATCCTTCGATGGCACCCAGTGGTCCGAGTTTGAACGGAACACCTACGATCGGGTAAGCAATCAGGGTCAGGGGATCGAATGAGAGTCAGTGGACTGATCTCCATGGTTGTTAATTAGGCGGCATCACCATGGTGGCTCAGCTGGTAGAGTGAGTACCATTGAGGCCAGTCCTTACCGCAGCGACCAGGGTTTGATTCCTGTCCGTGGTCCTTTGCTGCATGTCTTCCCCTCTAACTCCAAGAACTTCCTGTCTCTACAATAAGAAAGATAAAACCTTCACAAATCGTGAAAAAAATATATTAGTGCTGTCAAGCGATAAATATTCAATTGCGATTAATCGCATTAATGGTTAACTCACGATTAGTCGCAAGTAATCGCAAATCTTTTTTCTATGCTAAATATCACTTGATTTCTTAGTCCCATTAATTGTTCTCATTTTAATGCTCTTATCAACATGGAGAAGTGCATCGGCTTGCCTTGTGCAAATGTTTTTTTATGGATAACAACATTGGCATATACTGATCAAAACAGGACGATACAAAAAAAAAGCCTATAGTGCAATTAAACAATGAACATGCAAACATACTGCCTTGAACATAGCAGTCAGGCTACTGCTTCTTTGTTTTGAGCCAAAGAAAACAAAAACAAACCAAAAAAAACTATATTTGTAAAAATAATAAATTGCGTTAATCGCGCGATAAAAAAATTAACGCCGTTAAAATCGGTGTGCGTTAACGCCGTTAATAACACGTTTAACTGACAGCTCTAATACATATACATTATGCTCTAATGGTTATCTAACTCAAGCTCAGCTTTGACACCATGATTTGTTTCCTGGCGGTTAGTGAAGTATTATCTATGTTGTTGCCTATCCTCTGCCTCGTCCTCAAGGTGCTGGTGGACGTGCCTTGTACCACGGACAGACATTCAGCCACAGAGGAGGACAACAACATCTTCAGCAAGATCAGGACGGGCGAGAGGAAGAGGCTCCCCCAGCTGCAGACGGACCTTCTGCTGTGAGGAGACTAACCCAAACCGCTGCAACGCATCAGGCTGGGGGGGGGGGAGGGTCTGGGGAACAAGCACTGCTCTGAGCCTATAGCAATAGTTTGGATTTTGACTGCTGTATTATAAGTAAATATTCCTGGCAAATCGGTTTATGAATATAAAAATAATTATTATCATGGCTATGTATTATTAATTGTATCCAATTTGACTTGCAGTGAATTAAAATGCATGTTTGTGAAGGAGCCGGTAGAGGCCAGGAATGCTTCCATGCATATGTACAATGTAATAAATAACTTGAACCTGTGCTGGGGGGGTTCTCTCTCCCAGGGCTGGCATCAAAGCAGCCTGTCCAGGGGGGGAGGTGGTGTACTCCACCTGCACCCTCTCCCAGCTCCAGAACCAGTACGTCGTCCAGCAGGCCCTCCACCTGGCCCGCCAGGAGGGCATCCACCTTCAGGTGGATGTGATGCTCGCACGCACACACACACACTGACATACAGCATGAGACACACACACACACACACACACATACAGCATGAGACACACACACACACACACTGACATACAGCATGAGACACACACACACACACACACACACACACACACATACAGCATGAGACACACACACACACACACTGACATACAGCATGAGACACACACACACACACACTGACATACAGCATGAGACACACACACACACACACACACACACACACACACGCACTGACATACAACATGAGACACACACACACACACTGACATACAGCATGAGACACACACACACACACACACACACACTGACATACAGCATGAGACACACACACACACACACACACACACTGACATACAGCATGAGACACACACACACACACTGACATACAACATGAGACACACACACACACACACTGACATACAGCATGACACACACACACACACACACACACACTGACATACAGCATGAGACACACACACACACACACTGACATACAGCATGAGACACACACACACACACACACTGACATACAGCATGAGACACACACACACACACACACACACACTGACATACAGCATGAGACACACGCACACACACACACTGACATACAGCATGAGACACACGCACACACACACATTGACAATTTGTTCACAATTTTTTTATTTATTGATTACTGCGAGGTAACAAAAAAGGAGGAACTGCCAATGGTCTAATCTGCTGTGTTTAAAGGGTACTTTGGTACGGAACTACATCAACTAACTTGAAAAACCCAAAATATTTGCTCATACTTTATAAGCATCCCATTGTAATTGCAATAGTGGTGAAATTATAAATCCGACCATATATGCAGTGCCTATCCATTATAAGCTCTATACTGTAGGTGTTATTGTTGTTCTGCCAGGTGGTCTCTCTGCAGCCGCTGGTGCGCGCGCTCGGGGGAACCTTCCATTTCGCCCCGGACCTCCTGCTAGGGGAGATGGTCGTCCCCCACCTCACCGCAAACTTCGGACCCCTCTACATGTGCCGGCTGAGGAGGCTGTGCTGAGGCCCACGAGGGTAACAGTGCACCTTCAACGACACGTGCGTGAGGACCACGCCCATTGGCTCTTTGACCGTTGCTATGGCCCAAGGGATGGCTTAACTCCCCTCACCTCAAAGGCTCTTGTTGTTATGTTGCAGACGGACTGTTGGGTCAGACATTGTTCAATGCAAAGGCCACATTTAGATGAAATACTGGAATGGGTTGAGATGGGGTACATCTCAATCTACACAACATCCAAACCCCATTTAGGACCATCCTGATCAATATTGTAATAATGGAGACCTGTAGGTCAGCAAAAACAACTATGTAACCAAATATCCAGTATTATCCCCTATTAAAGACGAACATGAGGCACGTTTACGTCCCGCTTTGAATTTAATAATAAAAATGAAGGATCCTCTATGTCCACTAGAGGTCGCCAATGGCACACAGGTGAAAGTACTATCGCTTTCGGCAGTTGATTGGTGTAGAAGAAAACCTCGATATGCTGACAACTTTTTGTCATTCAACCTCATGCCCCTTTTTAAAAAATATCTACATGTTATTCACCAGGTTTGATAACTTTCCCCCACAATATGCTCTACGCTGCAACACGGTGTGTAATGAAAACGGAGGTAATGATACTGGTAATAGCACTTGCTCTGCCTTCCCGTTGTTGAAGCTTCTAGACCTTTTCATTATCATCGTGGACTATCTTATCACCGTCGCTTAAAGGTGAAACGAATTCTGCTCTTCATAACAGAAATGGGAGCAGAGAGAGAGACGGGAGTGAGTGAGAGAGAGCAGTGGTACCTCTTGTGTTCACCTCCCCTCATCGATGACCCCCGTTATGTTGGGCTGGCCAGGCAATGTAGCGTGAAAGAGGTGTGTGTGTGTGTGTGTGTGTGTGTGTGTGTGTGTGTGTGTGTGTGTGTGTGTGTGTGTGTGTGTGTGTGTGTGTGTGTGTGTGTGTGTGTGTGTGTGTGTGTGTGTGTGTGTGCGCGCGCCTGCCTAACGAGTCGGGGGGGGGGCCCACCCAAGTGTCATCGGTGTCCCACTGTCATTAAGCGGCTCTGCAGAGCCAGAGCTGGGGCCCCGGGAGCGCTGGGGCCCCTGGCTGGCTGGCTCCCAG
This sequence comes from Gadus macrocephalus, assembly GCF_031168955.1. Taxonomy (NCBI): domain Eukaryota; kingdom Metazoa; phylum Chordata; class Actinopteri; order Gadiformes; family Gadidae; genus Gadus; species Gadus macrocephalus. The sequence goes on from NC_082389.1 coordinate 17,688,081, forward strand.
ATGAACATTAAAGAGCCGGGGAGGAGAGGAGCTAAAAATGGGGGGGGGGGGTCGCGCTTCGTGTTGAACCCCCACACGCTCCGTCCTTTTTATTCCACAGATGACTGCAGATGATTTTCTGTGCGATTGTGAGTGATTACTGTATTACCGCCCTAAAAGGGGGATGGAACGGCGACTGCGGAGGGAATTAATGACTCATAAAAACTCTATATTCTCTCTGTGTATTGAGTGCCTCCGTCTCGCGGGTCCCGAATGCCGATGCGCGCATCTTGTGATTACCTAAACCTTTTGTAAATATGTGTTTCCTATGGGCGCGCCCATAAATTTACATGTTTTACGCAGTCGGGAGATGGTGCACTATTAGGGCTGAGTTATTCTCCACGCAGCCTCTCCAAACACTGTGTCTGGCTGGCTGCTTTATTATTGAATTAGCCAATGATGCGCTGTGTGTTTGTATCTCTCGGTGTCTGGGAGATATATGCTGTGTATTAAAAGATGATGGGTTTAACACCAAATAACTATCTTGTGCGGCCCAATGTACTTTGTCAATAAAGCGTTTTCTGTTTACTAAATCATTGAGACTTTTTTTTACTTGCTTTTCTCTAGATGCTAAAACATAAATATACATATTATATTTCCACTCTAATTGTTGTTGTGTTATACATATCGAGTGATCACTGAACCTAATTACACACTACGCTATTCTACAGTTCAAATTGCTTTAAGATGGAATACAGTTGAGGCGATATCGTGGGCGTTTGTAAGTGTTGGTTGTGCGGGCTGAGGGTGAGGATGAAGGCATCAGAGGGGGGGGGAGCGTGGAGAAGATGCCCCGCTAGGGGGGGGGGGGGGGGGGGGGGGGCTGCAGGGGATCACACGGCACACCTCTGGTCGGCCGTGCAAGGGAGGATCCCACCCCTGGGGGGTCTTTGTCCCGGTCCTATGCTGGGAACACTGGGCCACAGCACTGGGATGCCTCCCTGGTCACTGGGTCCACAGACAACCTGCCACGCTGTTATACAGCGAGGCATGAAGTAAACTTTTTGTATTAAACAGGATTTTTTTCCAACAAAGCACTTGTACTTCTGTGGTTACAGGGCAGGATCTCTAAGGAGCCGTTATCTTTTCAGGCATCCTCCAAGCTGCTCGTGGGAACCAGGACCGTGGGTGAAGCCCGTAAGCACGTGTACACACAGGCAATCATATTAGCGAAGGACCCGAATTTACAAACTGCTGGAAAGCCGCTAATTCTTCTGATTATCAACTCATCCAGAATCCTGATGCGTAACAAATATCTCTCCTACACATCGGTCATTGGCGACCCCGACTGTAGGCCTCATCAGAGCTTTCTCAAGGGAACCAGCCCTCTGTCCTTAGGATTGTTGAATAATGTCTGTGTTGTGGTATCGACGGTATGGAGTTCTCTGAATGAACAATGCATTTCTTCCAAATGAAATCAGGTCCATCTCAAAGGCCTTTGAAGGCGGTGAATTGATGAAAGCGTGTCGGGGAGGTGGGGGGTGGAGCAGGGCTCAGGGAGGGATGCAGCGGTGGACGGCTGCAGCTGGATTACGGAGAGGGGGGGGTGGGGGGGGGGGCGTTCCTCCTGGATAAGAAGATTACCCCAAGGAGGGTCCGGACGCCACTGGGGAGTGTTTTAAGAATAAAGGAGGGGAGGAGAATGGACGGTGGAGTGGAACTAACAGGAGAGCAGCCCCGCGGATCAGCACGCTCCAGACACCTGTTGTCTCCCACATCACCTCTCCTTCCTCCGCCTCCTCTCTTCTTCTGCTTTTTAAACTCTTTTTTTTTTTTTTTTTGTTACTCTTCGACCCATTTCTCCATAACCTCTGCATTGTCCCAGCTTCGAGAAATAAATGCTGTTTAAATTCAAGGGATTCTGAAAAGTTTGGGACTAAACCAAAGCAAAGCACAGGAGTGGGTGAAAAGCGGTTAAGACGGTTTGTTAGGTTTGGATGGGGCCAGACAGTTTTCTCCTCACAATAGTACTTAGTATGACTATCCCCTCAACCACAGGAGAAACCTTTATGTCTACTTAGTGGCTGTGACAGTTTGTACTTTACTGTGACCCCCCCCCCCCTTTGCGTTCCTCGTGGTGGTTTCCAGGCACACTTTGATGTGTATCCGGGCAATGTGGTATGAGGGGGGGGTGGGGAGAGGGGCGGATTGTCCTGGGCCTGACAGCTCCTAGAATATGCAGGAAAACGTCCCTGGCAGCAGGCTAAAAGAATGCTGGAAACAGGATTAGGATCATATTCTGGCAGAGCCTGTCACCTCTTCAATGGGCCCAGGTCTCCAGCACTGGCCCTGGTCCTCCCGCCAGGGTTAAAACCTTAGTGAAGCGTGGAGCAGGGGCCGGGGAAGAAGCCCTGCATTGATTGAACGGTACACTGTGATTTCTGTATGGGGCTCGCTTTAGACCAGAGGATCATGCGTACACAACGGTGCCGGTGCGCACTGCGCATGCATGTGCGAGTCTTGGGCTGTTGTTCAGGAGTTGCACTGAGAGAACCCTAGTGAGTATGAATAACTCTGTATTTGCTTAATGCACCTTTTTCTTCGTAAACATTTATAAAAAAAATATCAATCGCATGGGGCCTTAGTTTCATAAGACGCAGTAAAAATAAATGTGAGGGTATCCAATTATCAACATTTTGGAATTTTTAGCACCCCAATACACCGGTATGTACACACACACACACACACACACACACACACACACACACACATACACACACACACACACACAAATACGTCACCACAACCATGCCCTTAAGGGGAAATAGATGATGACACGAGTCTGCAGACAGATAAGTGGCATTAAAGGGGAGTGTTAAATGTGTAACCCTGAGTGTATGAGATGGGAACATTTGGATTCAGCGTCCCGGGCCCCACATACCTGACCTCCGGTGCTACAATCTAACGCGCCCTGTTCAGCCCCGGGACGCGGTGTATGAGTGAGTGAGATAAAGGGTGAGAGAGGGAGGCAGGGAGGGAGGGAGGGAGGGAGAGAGGGAGAGAGTGGCAGGCCGACAGCAGTGGCCAGTGAAAATGCTTGAAGAGTGTTAGTGTGGAAACACCACGTACGTGCTTGTGTATCAAACATGTCTCAGCTGGGAGCGGGAGGGGGCAAAAGAATGAATAAAATAAACTGGAAAAAGAGAGAGAGAGAGTGTTCGGAGCGGGGGGAAAACAAGCATTGTGCCGGGCTGCTGAGTCCCCGGGGAGGGAGTGGCGCCATGTACCTATATAGATGGTTACCCCGGATAACAAGGACACCCGGCGCGCTGCATATCCACAGCAGCATCCAATCAGCACAGCTACAAGGATGCCCTTGGCGGAGGACACACACACACACACACACACACACACACACACACACACACACACACACACACACACACTCTGGCTCCCACGCAGGCATGGAGTGTAATAAAACACAACAAGGTTAGGGTGAAGTGTTACACGTGCCTTAACACTGCTAATCTCGCCAGATCATTATCCCCCCTCCACCTGCTGCACAGGAAGTGCTCATCAATAACAGTGTTGGGGTGGGGGGGAGGGGGGGTGGCCTCCGCCGTCGCCACGGCACCTCAGGAGCATCGCTTATTTACATACACAGAAGAGGCGGTGTTCTCAAGGCCAGTCCAATGAGAGAGAGAGAGAGAGAGAGAGAGAGAGAGAGAGAGAGAGAGAGAGAGAGAGAGACGGAGAAAGAGACAGAGAGACAGAGAGAGAGAGAGACACAGAGAGAGAGAGAGAGAGAGACACAGAGAGAGAGAGAGAGACACAGAGAGAGAGAGAGCGAGAGCTGTAGACCCCCAGCTGGTTGTGTGGATATGGACAGAGCCGGCTGGAATGTTTAAACATTCAAGTGAAGTTCTGTTCTTGGAAGAGCAAGGGCATGTGTATGTGAAGACACAGGAGATGAAGGAACAATTATAACGTGTGTGTGCGTGTGTGTGTGTGTGTGTGTGTGTGTGTGTGTGTGTGTGTGTGTGTGTGTGTGTGTGTGTGTGTGTGTGTGTGTGTGTGTGTGTGTGTATGCGTGTGTGTGTGTGTATGTGTGTGTTTGTGTGTTTGTGTTTGAGCAACCACAGCCCTGTGGGTCTGTGTGTTTCAGTGTGGGTTCCGGATAGGGGTCTGCGCTTGACAAACCATGCTATTTGAGATGTAATGGAGTCTTAATCAGGGCCCGGGGCCGAGGTTCTTCAGGATAATGGCCGCTTATTCACTGGGGATGGTTTACTCTCTGCTCCCTTTTATTTTTCCTGATTACTTTAAGGCTTCTGGATCATTCTCACTTGCTCTCACTCTGAACCTGCCCACATTTTGTTAACCTTACTCTTAATTTGTTTATTTAATTTGTTTATTTAAAGGATCCCCTAATGCCTCGGCTCTCTTTTTGATAAAAGCCTGTCAAACAAAATAACAATGTAAAATTCTGAGTCTAAACAGTCTATACTTTATGTTTTTATTCCATTGTCTTATTAAATTTTATTTTATTTATTTCAGTTGCGTTAAGCCTCCATTGGTAATATGCATAATCATTTCGGGGTCATATAATTAAAGAATAAATAGTCCGAGCCTACATATTTGAAAATAGCTTAGTAATAATAATAATATGTGTTTTAAAGTTTTTAATTTTTATTATTAAAATTATGATACATTCCTATCCCCTTTCACTTGACGCCCGTTGACTGAAAACCAAACCGATTTCTTCTGGCAACCGTTTTTTTTATTTTTGACAATTTTACAGTAACAGTTCAAGTTCTACATCGTAAACGCGGAGAGAAACAACGCTGCGGTTGGTGTTGACCGACTCTTCCTTCAGCATTATAAATCTACCTAAACAACACTGGGCCAAGCTGTTGGCAGAGACACACAGAGGGACAGCATAATAATTACATACGACAAAACAACAGAACTCAAGACAGCAGTTACACACAAGTCTCGGCTCAATTAAGCATCGGGCCAATTAGAAACTTCTCATTCGCTCGCGCTTCGTTCATCGCCTGGAGCGCAACGTTCCAAGCGAAAACGTAAACATTCCAAATCGTAATTTGCGTCATTCATAGGAGATCGGTTCCTCAACCAATGTTGCCAGATTGGACGGGAAATCTGTCCCAATCTGTCAACACTGTCAACACTGTCTTTAACAGCGATTGACGCTGATGCTTTTGGGAATGGCAGGCCACTTAAACCCATCGGCTATCGGGTCTCTCAAATACATTCATACACTCAGTGACAGATACAGGGAGCTTCCGTCAATGCTACAACATAATAGGAAATGTATATCTGCATTATAGGGAATAAACATTAATAGACTATTTTTTCTTATTTTCTTATTATCATTATTTATTTATTTTACATATAGTATTAAAATAATGTACATATTTTCATATTGAAACAAATGCTTTTAAATCAAGTGTCCAAATGGAAAACAACAGAGGCTTTTGTGTAATACTGGTAACAAAGTGCTAACAAGCCACCAGAGACAAAGTATTTCTACAACAATAATTCATGTTAATAAGAATCGTCCTTGAGAAGATCCAACATGACTACTGAAAAAAATGAAATTAGAAAATAAACAACCTCATTTTATGTTTCCCATAACTTTATGGCAATTATTATTGAATTATTATTTTAGTCCCCCCAGTTAATATTTAAAAGCTCATTGTGAATTATTTAAATGTTCTGGTCTCGTGAAGATATCTTTTTGCTGTTTCTCTTAAATGCTATGCGTGTGTAATTGCGTCTGCCCAGGTCTTCACGGCCCAGGGCAAAATGTAATTAAAAGCTCTGTGCATTTACTCACTGAAATCATTTTCTCATTATCAAGCCAGCCCCCGCACAAACCCGTTACATTACTGGCCGTTAAACTGGTAAATGAGTCACTTTTAATTATGCAATCTGGGGGAACACAGCTTCACGTTATTTATATGTATGTGCAGTTATGTAGTACATGCTCTGTTTAATATTACATCACTTAATTGAATGTGAATACCCCCGGCTGACAGAAGTGGTCTCCTCCATGCACGTGATCCCAGTGATTGCTCGTCGATGAAGGGGTGGAAGCCCTTCAAAAAGTGCCTCGACATTGTTTGACATTTTCCTCTTGTAAACATTATTTGCAGAGTGCATCCGTTGGCAGCTTTGTACATGGTCATCAGTCTTTTCCCTTTTGTTTGTTAAATACAATTACATGTGACAGTCTGTCCGCCACACCAGCATTATCTATAATGTGTGTGGATTCAGTAATGGTCTCTTGAGGATGAAAGTTATCGTTTTATCATATTCTTTGTGTTTGCACTGCATGATGGGAGGATGTGGCATTGGCTTTTCAAAAATTGAGCAAAGAAACTTGAGATGAGGAACATATATAATTCACATTTGGGACGGTCACCAAAAGAGCCATGTTCTGTTGCCCCAGTGGAGGTCGTACTAGACGTCCCTCGATGACCTTTGCCCCCGTCCTCCTCACAACAGGGGGACAGTGGTGTGCGTCCCACAGTCCCACAGGACAGACACAGTAGATATGGTGGTGCGTGGAGGGTAAGGGGGTTGGGGGGGGGGGGGGGGGGGGGGCTCTGACCTAATCATCCCATCCCCCTTCCATTAGCCGCGGCCTCCTCTCCCCGGGTGTCCCAGGGTCCGCCCCAGGGGGAGGGGGGAGTGGGGGGGGGGGTCTTCAGGTGGACATGGTGTCCAGCCCGAGCGAGGCGGCGTGCTGCTTGGCCCTTAACCGCAGGTTCTCGATGCTGGTGGTCTTGCTGTTGTGGCTGCTCAGCCCCCCCGCGGCGGCGGCGGCGGCGGCGGCGGCAGCCGAGGCCTGCAGCAGGGGGGCACTCCACACCTGCTGCGCGGCGTGGTGCGACAGGGACTGGTAGTAGGCCGACTGGCACGGCAGCGTGCCCAGGGGTGCCGGCGCCGGCATGTTGACGTTCATGCCCAGGTAGGGCAGCCCGTGCGGCGGGGAGGCGGGGTGGCCGCTCATGTCGAAGGCCGGGTAGTGCACCATGCTGCTGGTGGCCGCCATGTGCTGGCGGAACTGCTCCTGCAGGCGGAAGAGGCTGAGCGGGGAGGAGGAGTAGGAGTGTCCCGGGGGGAGGGGCCCGCCCCCGGACATGCTGCCCCCGCTGCTGGAGCCGGGGGTCACCGACCGGGACACCAGGGGGGAGTCTGGGGGAGCAGAGGGGCCAGGGGTTAGACGCCGCAGGTCAACAGCGAGGCCCTTTATGGTACAGGCTGCTGCATGTTTGCAACGGATGTGTGGTTAAATGGCTTTAAATGAAGTAATGAACAACCTGACACCAAGGGATTTGAGTAATGGGTCACGTTTAAAACATTTTAATTAAAAAGGGTATGAGAGTAGAACTGAGGTTTCTTGCAAACTTTCTTTCCACGTCAACTTATTTGAAACCCCTGCATTCAAAATGCCACCAACCAATGGCCGATGATCTGCCATCGACCATCTAGCTCTAGCAGGTAAATGAGCCACTTCTGAAAGGACCCTGACTACGTGTGTTGTTTGCTATTAACATGGCCGACACTAATCAGTGGTAGCTGCATGGGGAATGTACCCGAAGCGTGCGGCCCCAAAATCCCCCTGCCACTCACCAGGTTTGGGGCTGAGTCGTTTGCATCCCGGGGACAGGTGTCCGGGCGTCATGGCCGCCTCGCACCTCATCTCGTCCTGCAGAGGTTTTCCCCCCTCCTCCTCCTCCTCCTTGTCCGAGCCGTTGTCCTCCGACTCGCACCCGGAATGTTCCGGCGACGTGACGTTGAGCTCCATCTCCACCGGGGGGGCGGTTCGGCCGGCGGCCCGCTCCAGCTCCAGGGAGGAGGAGGAGGAGGAGGAGGAGGAGGAAGAGGAGGAGGAGGCGGGGGCCAGCTGGGTGTCGGGCAGGCCGCCTCCGGTGGAGGTGCTGATGGCGCTGGTGGAGGAGGTGGTGGAGGAGGCGGCGGGCTCCCCCTTGTCTCCCTCCTCCCCGGACGCGTCCTTCTGCTTCTGCAGCTGCTCCTTCTGCAGGTTGCGCTGCTTCTTACGGAACTTGGCGCGGCGGTTCTTGAACCAGACCTGATGGAGGGACAGACAGAGCTCTGTGAGGACAGACCGCTAGCGGAGCGACAGACAGAGCTCTGAGAGGACAGACAGCTAGCGGAGGGACAGACAGAGCTCTGTGAGGACAGACCGCTAGCGGAGCGACAGACAGAGCTCTGAGAGGACAGACAGCTAGCGGAGGGACAGACATGAGCTCTGTGAGGACAGACAGCTAGCGGAGGGACAGACATGAGCTCTGTGAGGACAGACAGCTAGCGGAGCAAGACATGAGCTCTGTGAGGACAGACCGCTAGCGGAGCGACAGACATGAGCTCTGTGAGGACAGACAGCTACCGGAGCGACAGACATGAGCTCTGAGAGGACAGACAGCTAACGGAGGGACAGACAGAGCTCTGTGAGGACAGACAGCTAGCGGAGCGACAGACATGAGCTCTGTGAGGACAGACAGCTAGCGGAGGGACAGACAGAGCTCTGTGAGGACAGACCGCTAGCGGAGCAAGACATTAGCTCTGTGAGGACAGACAGCTAGCGGAGCGACAGACATGAGCTCTGTGAGGACAGACAGCTAGCGGAGCGACAGACATGAGCTCTGTGAGGACAGACAGCTACCGGAGGGACAGACAGAGCTTGTATCATTATAAAAAATTGTTTGCATATTTGTATCTTTTCATATTAACATTAACAACAAATAACCCTACACACACACACACACACACACACACACACACACACACACACACACACACACACACACACACACACACACACACACACACACACACACACACACACACACTGTACAAAAAGTCTAGAATAAATTATTAATAAACAAATAAACAACTGACCTGCACGCGGGCCTCGGGGAGGTTCGTGCACATTGCCAGACGCTCGCGCATCACCACGTCGGGGTAGTGGGTCTTCTGGAAGGTCTTCTCGAGCGCCTCAAGCTGCTGGGCGGTGAAGGCCGTGCGGCTGCGGCGCTGTTTCCGGTGCTGGGACCCATAGCGCGCCTCCAGGATGATGTCTTGAAATGTGCAGCCGTTTGAAGGGAAAATACACGGCAAGTTTAATTAATATGATATAATTATAGAATTTGGTCTCTTGAGAAAACACGTGAATTCTTGCTTACGCTATAGTCTATATGTCCTATATATTAACTGGAATTGCGTTTGCACAGTGCACTCAATTACCAGCGAGTCTCTCCGCGAGGGTGAGCGCATGCACGGAGGGCCGGTAGTCGGGCGCGTGCTGGGCCTGTTGCGCGGCCTGCTGGTGCAGGTTGTACATTGCGCTCAGGGAGTTCATCGCGTGCAGGGAGTATCCGTTCACCCCGTAGTGCTGCATGGCGGCGACTGGCTGTGAAGAGACAACAGTAAATGTATTACATTTAGGGTTCCTGAACTTCCTGTGTTTAGTTATTTTAAGGGCACCTTGCCATTCCATCACCTTTACAAAATGAATTGTGTTTATTTATTCATATATGATAGCCTGAAGGCTGACTAATAGGCTATGAACACAGAAGTGTTTGTCTGCTATGAGCCGGGAGTCATTGTTACATGATGTGCTGCTGCTATACGTTTAGAGCGGCTCGGCGGGGGGCCATCGCTTAGGGGCCAATAAATTATAATATGTGGATTCAGACAAAACGTTATCCATTAATATCCAATTATCGCTCTGTTCATTCCATTAATTATACAAAAGACTTTTAATTGGGGTAATTATTACTCGTTCAGATAATGAACCGTGACAAATGCCTTATTCATGATATTATTTACTCACTTTCTGACTTGTAGGAGACGCCAAATCCCCTTTGAAATATTTAGGATAGTGATATAAGGCGATCAGATAGAAGGATTCGTCTCTTTTAAATAGAATTGCTGATTTATTTTATTTGCCAAAGATTAGTCCAATTAGCAATATATTGCTGCATTTCTAAAATTCCTAAAAACAGAGTTCGTCCATTTTACATTTATTTGTTTTACATTAAATCTGCTTCTTTTTATGGTGGCTAACAGAATGGGGGATTTCATATGTAAATTTGTAATTATTATTACAACGAGAAAATCTGGGAAATTTGACCCAAATATGTGTCCTTAGATGCATTGAGGCGAAGGCCTTTATTAAAAAAATAGCTCTAATGTAAGACGTTGATACGTTTAAAATGGTAGGTCTACACAAAGCATCACGGTGTCTACCATTATAAACAATGTTGTCCAGAGATTTACATGTGAACATTCCGAATCATGCTTCTTAAATATTGAAACAAATAATATTTATTTGAACAGATTTTACAGAAACTATTTTACTTTCATTAGGCTACATTCCAATAACCAACACAATGATCTAAAGCCAGTGTACTCTAAGGCCGCTTTTGATAGTGTATTAATAATGTGTAAATATAGGCATTATAATAATTATTATTTAATAACAGCTCATGATAATAATAATCATAATAATAATAATAATAATAGGAATAGCGTTATAATTGCAATTAGTCCGAAACATAACAACAAGTGAGTTTTGCGAAACAGATATTATAGTATTAGATTTTATTTGACCCTAATAATTAACATTTGGATCAATTCAACAGCTCCCTTTACAGCGCGTGTTCACTTAACCCTGCATACTTCCTATTGAGCTCGCGCTGCGACCAGACCACTTTGTGTGTTTTTGTGTGTGCGTGTGTGCGTGTGTGTGTGTGTGTGTGTGTGTGTGTGTGTGTGTGTGTGTGTGCGTGCGTGCGTGCGTGCGTGCGTGCGTGCGTGCGTGCGTGCGTGCGTGCGTGTGTGTGTGTGTGTGTGTGTGTGTGTGTGTGTGTGTGTGTGTGTGTGTGTGTGTGTGTGCGTGTGTGTGTGTGTGTGTGTGTGTGTGTGTGTGTGTGTGTGTGTGTGTGTGTGAATGACGCCTGCAGTGCCCATTTCCAACCTATTAAGTTTCCGCAGCGGCTGATGAATGTGATCAGAGGGCAATGGGGAATAGTTTAATTCGCCGGGACAGAAGGTGCTTCGCTAAACATTTACTTTACTCCCCAAAGTATTTGAGTTGAATGGACCCCCCCGCTTCCCTCCCCCCTCCGCTCTCTTGCGGCCTCTTATCCCATCGCCCCGGGGCAACGTTTTGGCTGAGATGTATGGCCCCTCCACGGGTAAAATATGCATGTTGATCCCCATTTGGCTTCTCGTCTAATGGAAGTGCAAATAGGTTTCGACTGCGAGGCCCTCCATTTATCATCACTGTTGACACGGACGGACGTACAGTGGGCCCGCGTGGCTCGCCGGGATTTGAGTTCGTTGGTGTGTGTGTGTGTGTGTGTGTGTGTGTGTGTGTGTGTGTGTGTGTGTGTGTGTGTGTGTGTGTGTGTGTGTGTGTGTGTGTGTGTGTGTGTGTGTGTGTGTGTGTGTGTGTGTGTGTGTGTGTGTGTGCTTGTGCGTGTGCGTGTGTGTGTGTTAGTGCTAGTGTTAGTGGCTATAAGAAAAATGAGTATTGTCCCAGGTTGTTTTTCTGGGCGTTTTGGTGCGGGTTTCCATTTCTGCATGTTTAAATCCACACAGCACTGCCTGGTGTATAACACACTCAGCACAATAGGCCTTCTTTTTTTGTGCATGGCTGTGCCATTGTTGTTATTCATAAGCCTTGCTTCGGGCACAACGCCTATGTTTTGAAAAGCCATGCTTGGCAGCCCCGTTCAATGCATCTATTATCAAACGTCATTATGTAAATTGGCATGTACAGGACACATTTCTTATGTGACCGAATTAGATTAAAAATATTTATTTTATCAATGGCCTTCGGGTATAGAGCGCCCTGACGATTTGATCTTTGCTGTGTCACTTCTAGTTGTACTCTGAATGGTCAGGGGTGAGGTGCGTGATGAGGGGACCTGACGCGTGGGAAGGGGCGGCTGGAGCGTCCCCACACGGCGCTGTGGACACAGTCAGCATCGACCGTCCCGCTGCAACTTATTGTCACTTTAACTCCGCCATAGCATCATTGTGTTTATGTATCCAGGCCCAACCCGTGTGGGCAACCACTGGATGTAAACACACGCATCACAATAATACCATCGATTGAACCATTCCAATATGATATGACGCATGGATTTAGGCTCTTGACCATCCAGAAGTGTGCAATATTTTGTATTGGTTCTTGCCTATCTCTGGCTCTTAGGTTTCTGACCGATTCTTACCTCCTCACTACTGACACTTTGGTCGTATTGCATATGAAATGTGTATAAGAATGTATTAACTGCAGTGGACATTTCACAGTTAACTATCAACGTTGTTTGAGCAAATACAGTTTGGTCAAGGAAAACTCCAGATGCAATCCTTCTCTGACTCGTTTAGAGTTTTAGAAAATGCAGGAAAATGAAAGTGAATATTAATAATAAAAAACGCCATTGTTTCCCTGATGAACAGATAAAACAAATGCATGAATAAGTGAGCAGACCTCCAGCCAGCAGTGCAATAACACGAAACAGACAGAAGAGTTACGCGTGTTATAGAACCTGACACTTGATTTTAACGACTCTTTTTTAAAATTACATCAGCTAAGTTTGCTTATAGTTCAGGCACCAACAAAGGTGGTAAAAGTTCTTACCTACAGTCCAGTGGTCCTGGTCGTCCGGATCTTCTGGTAGTAGCGGAATATCCAAGTACCTCACTGTTTCTGCTAGTGTTTTGGCTGATATGAGGACCAGGTTCACGCCTCCAAACTCCCTACGATGTCGCTGTCCTTCTCCAACAGCCGCGAGAACTGGAATAACAGCAGAGGCGCTCCGGCAGCGGGTCTGGTGCTGCGCGTCAAGTGCGCGCTGTTCTCAGTGCAGTGTCTCTGTCCGCGTGCTCCGGGAACTCTCTCCTTCTCGCGCCAACACAGCGAGCTGAAATCTAACTGGTGCGCGCGCCGAGGGGGGATTTTAAAGAGTGCTCCGTGGGGTCATGTAAGCTTTCTAGTGGTCCTTCGAGCTGTCAATCAAGTAAAGAGGATGTGTTCCTCCACTAGGAAGAGTTCGGCTCAACGACCTGACTTATTTTTCGAATTTATGAGTTTAAGAATATTGTGTCTACAATATCCCCGTGACTGTCAACAATCTCCCCAACCCCCTCCCTATTTCCAGATAGCCGAAGTCATAAACACTTCCGAAACGGGAGAGTAAGATCTGAGATAATACACGTAAGTTGGGTTCTTTTTTTTTTTTCTGCAGATAACAGATCAGCATACCCTACATATTTAAGATGTTCCTTATTACACCTTTGTAGATGTTGGCCTTTTTGCAGGCTATAGCTGATCTAGTTTATGTAATTGGACATTACTAGGCTATTCTCACCACTTGAAATACTTTATAATACGTTATTTTTGTTAGATTGTAATTGTTATGGACAATAAAAAAATATGCATTAAAGAAAAACGGTTTTTTCAATAACCCACAATAAATTTCAAAAAGGAATTTACATTCATGTTAAAACAAAATAAATATATATACATTTTTAGGTATTTGTTATTTAATAATAGGGGTGCATTTGCGGTTGCTGGAAAGAGAAAATGAGTGAGAGAAAGAGAGAGAAGGAGAGTTTGGAGAGATGGCTAATAGATGCCAAGCCTTTGCCTTTAGAGTCTGTTCTGGCCTCGGAGGATTGGGGATGGGATAGGGAAGACAAGACGCCATCTCAGCCTCCACAAACCCCTGTCTTAAAACGACTGCGGTTAAGAGGATTAGGGCAATAATGCCCTTCTCTTCTTGAAGGGTTTTTAGAGCAGATTTCGTCTCTCCGAGCAAAACCGTTTAGGTAGGAATTAAGGGCAGGGAGTAACCTTTAAATGTAAAGCTTGCATATTCTGTTGAGGAATTCTCTGAAGGGGGTCGAAACCCAGAGCAGTCTCATCTTTGACCGTGTCTTTGTTTTCGCTATGGGAAAGTTGTCAAGCAGACGAAAGACGGACACAGAGTATGAATAAATGAAGGCTGTATTCACCTCTTCTGTGTGTAGAAGAGGTGAATAAGGTGCACCTCTAATAAGTGCTGCAGCCAGGTGCGCATCAGGACTGCTGGACGCTCCCTCACACATGTTGTGCTGCTTTATAAGGCTGAAGT
>NC_082389.1:17710985-17738441 GCF_031168955.1 Gadus macrocephalus
CACCACCACCACCTCCAACATCATAGCTACAACCTCCACTACCACCATCACCACCACCACCTCCAACATCATAGCTACAACCTCCACTACCACCATCACCACCACCACCTCCAACATCATAGCTACAACCTCCACTACCACCATCACCACCACCACCTCCAACATCATAGCTACAACCTCCACTACCACCATCACCACCACCAACATCATAGCTACAACCTCCACTACCACCATCACCACCACCACCTCCAACATCATAGCTACAGCCTCCACTACCACCATCACCACCACCAACATCATAGCTACAACCTCCACTACCACCATCACCACCACCACCACCAACATCATAGCTACAACCTCCACTACCACCATCACCACCACCAACATCATAGCTACAACCTCCACTACCACCATCACCACCACCACCACCGCCAGCTCAAATACCACCATCACCACCCCTCACAACTACTACCTCCATCACCACCATCACTACCACCACCTCCAACATCACAACTACAGCCTCCATCACCACCAGCACCACTGACCACCCCCACCTCAACCTCAGCTGCAGACGTAGCCAGGAGCCGGGGGTGGAGGAGAGAGGAGAGAAAGAGGAGAGGAGAGAGGAGCGGGGGGGGGGGGGGGGGGGGGGGGGGAGGGGGGGGGGGTGGAGGAGAGAGGGAGGAGGGGGTGGAGGAGAGAGGGAGGAGGGGAGGAGGGAGGAGAAAGCACTCTGCAGCAGCAGAGCCCTGGTCTGGGGAGGAAAAGCCAGAGATGATGGATGGGGCACATTGTGGCATTATGAATGAATTATACCTTCCAAATACCTTGAGCAGCTCCCACTGTCAGCCTGTATCTATACTAATCTGGGAGGAAATATGGCCGCCTCAAACGCCATCCAAAGCCGTGCTACAAAGAACAGGGAGGCCCGGTGAATTAATTGAGCAATCAGGAGTGTTCGAGAGGAACATCACAGCCCCCCACCACCCCCCTCAGACACACTCACACACACACACACACACGCACAGACACACACACTCACACACACACACACACACACACACACACGCACACACACGCACACACACCAAACACATACACTAACACCCATTTGGGATGTAGCCCACATTTATCACTACACTTCACACCTTGCAGTCCTTTGTAAACTTCCCATTAGACTTCTTCTTTTTTCTTTCCTTCAATTTTCTTCCATTCTTTTCTACTTTTTCCTACGATCCTGCCCTTCTTTCTCTCTCTCTTTCTCTCACTATCTCTCTCTTTCTCTCACTATCTCTCTCTCTCTCTCACTATCTCTCTCTCTCTCTCACTATCTCTCTCTCTCACTATCTCTCACTATCTCTCTCTCTCTCTCACTATCTCTCTCTTTCTCTTTCTCTCTCTCTCTCTCCCTCCCTTTCTCTCTCACTATCTCTCTCTCTCCCTTTCTCTCTCACTATCTATCTTTCTCTCCCTCCCTTTCTCTCTCTCTCTCCCTCCCTTTCTCTCTCACTATCTCTCTCTTTCTCTCTCTCTCTCTCCCTCCCTTTCTCTCTCCCTCCCTTTCTCTCACTATCTATCTCTTTCTCTCTCCCTCCCTTTCTCTTTCTCTCTCTCCCTCCCTTTCTCTCTCACTATGTCTCTCTCTCTCTCCCTCCCTTTCTCTCTCTTTCTCTCTCTCCCTCCCTTTCTCTCTCACTATCTCTCTCTCTCTCCCCCTCTCTGCTCCATCTCTCTCTCATTCTCTCGCCTGTGTGGCCCCATCTTCAAATGGATTAGGATTATTGTGACAAGACAAAAGGTGTCTTTTGTCTATTTCCCGACCATTGTCAGTGCCAGGCTACATTTATCATGGTTGTCGCCCCGTCCAAGTGTGCTCTGCTCCCACAAATCAAATCATTCCGGTATTTTTCCACTCCCGGGCTCCTGGGTCCTGTGTAGGATTTGAAAAGCAAACTAAAGCATAGTATCTGGAGAACAGGTGCTGATCAGTTGAAGAGTGACGCGTCTAATAAGTCTAAGTAGACTTCGGAGTGACATTCAGCTCCCAAGTCTGTGTGTGTGTGTGTGTGTGTGTGTGTGTGTGTGTGTGTGTGTGTGTGTGTGTGTGTGTGTGTGTGTGTGTGTGTGTGTGTGTGTGTGTATGTGTGTGTGTGAGTGTGTGTGTGTGTGCATATGTGTGTGCATGTGTGTGTGCATGTTTGTGTGAGTGTGTGCGTGTGTGTATATGTGTGTGTGCATGTTTGTGTGTGTGTGTGTGTGTGTGTGTGTGTGTGTGTGTGTGTGTGTGTGTGTGTGTGTGTGTGTGTGTGTGTGTGTGTGTGTGTGTGTGTGTGCAGGAATAAAGTATAGTTTACCCACCACTGAGCCATGACTTTTGCGTACACCATTGTTAATTACTTCAACAGTTGACTGTTGACTCTAATGTGGTTGAAATGGTTTTCAAGCATTTTTTACATTTAAATAAGATTTCATATTATGGTGATTGAATTATGGCTAATTAAATCATTCTATGGTCGGATTATTTATTTATGGTTTATTTGATAGGGATAGATATAGTGTTAATAGACAAACTGAGAACAGCTATCCAATGAAAACTATCATAGTGCTTATAGCGGAGGCTCATTTGCAACACCCGTCGCTAGAAGGGCTTCTGTGGAAAAAAAAGAGATTTAAACAATGAGGTAAAAGTAAGTTAAAAAGCGTACAGCGAGACACGATGAAGCACAAGGTAAAAAGAAGATAAACTAAGTACAACAAGATGCAATAAAACAACATAGCTACGGACATCTATTGTCTGTATTAAACTAAACAATAACATTCAACACGGACTTTCAGAATGAACATATTCAATATAATATCAAGACTACTGTTAAAATAATGATGTACAGCTGAGATAAATATATATTTTCTTTATGAATATATTATATATATTTATTTATCTCAACACTCACTACTATTATGTATAAAAATAAGTGTATATCTAAACAAATTAATTGATGTATATATGTATGAGTAGTGACTCAATAAGGTGTTCTTAGTGAACAGAGTAAAGTAGAGAGTGGTAGTACAACATAGTCAACGGTGACTATCTGCCGTCAGGCGCCTTAAAAACAAAGGTCCTAGAGCGCCATCTGTTGGCCAACTCTTGTAAGTACATCACTAGCGGATAAACAAGTGTGAGGCCTTATTAATCTCTATTACTTAATTCAAAGTTTATTTTCATTTTAAAGTATATGCCTCAAGTTTAACAAGATATAGCTAATTATCCGTAGTCATATTTCACTGAGAGTTACGATTAAACAAACCAACTTGTGTGGTTTCAAAAGAACACAAACATGTCACTATACTATGGCCAAACAGAACAATTTGAACCAGG
This sequence comes from Gadus macrocephalus, assembly GCF_031168955.1. NCBI lineage: Eukaryota > Metazoa > Chordata > Actinopteri > Gadiformes > Gadidae > Gadus > Gadus macrocephalus. The sequence goes on from NC_082389.1 coordinate 17,714,362, forward strand.
GGACACGACATGTTGACAGAAAAGAAACATTACAGGAAAAACATCTAATTAGAAGAGTCTTATTGGTAAAGTTATAGGGTTGCTAATCTAGTGCCTTAAAATCATCTACTGCATGCCAGCATAATTCAAGTGAACTCAAAGGATTAGTGGCTACAGTTAAACACCGCAGTCCAGGACTAGAGGTCCTCAGTGGGGTCCAGAGTTCTGCAACAAGAACCACAATAAACTTGCCATATTAGATCAATATAAAATAATCTAGAATTTGCACAATGAGTTAACTGCTACAGAATTATGTAAATTACATTAATGAAGGTGTTGTATGACCTAAAATAAAAACATGTTTAATCTGTTTGTATAGGAAACCAAAATGGCTACTATCAAATCAAATATAGAGAGCTTTTCCTGTGGAACTTGGAAGAAAAAGCTGACTTAATTCACATATCAAACTCACACATTGATATACTTTTCTCTGATTCCTGGCCTTGCATTAAAACGCTATCTTCATTTGTGGCAGAAACCAGTCATTCATAGTTCTGGACGGTGTATATACTATTAAAGTGCCTCAGAATATATGGAGAATGTTTTCTTTTGAAATCATAGAAAATGTAATTTAATTTAAATTGTAACGGATATCTCTGATGCCTGATCTTGCATGGATGAAACCAGTGTCATATAGCTCTTTGTGGTCTTGTTCACTGCCATTTCGAACATGGAGGGATTTTGAAATAATAGTATATTATATTATACTCAAGCTATTCAGTTCTTAGCTTATAAGCCTTTTTCAAGTTTAAACTAACATTAAAACCAGTATTATATAAATCTACTCGCATGTCAAAGATGGAGGGGTTAGACTGTGGAACGTTAAATGTCATCTTATTTGGGTTAAGTTTCAGAGTTAGTTTTAGGGTTTGGGTTCAGTGTTTGGTTGGGTTTGGTTTTAGGGTTAGGTTTTAGGGTTTGGTTTCAGGGTTTGGTTTTAGGGTTAGGTAGGTTGTGGGGTTTGGATTTAGGGTTTGGTTTTAGGGTTAGGTTTCAGGGTTTGGTTTTAGAGTTAGTTTGTAGGGTTCGGTTTAAGGGTTAGGTTTCCGGGTTTGGTTTTAGGGTTAGTTTGTAGGGTTTGGTTTTAGCGTTGTGTTTCAGGATTATGTTTCAAGGTTTGGTTTCAGGGTTTGGTTTTAGGCTTAGGTTGTAGGGTTTGGTTTTAGCGTTGTGTTTCAGGATTAGGTTTCAAGGTTTGGTTTCAGGGTTTGGTTTTAGGGTTAGGTTTGATTTGGTTCCCAGTCTCAGGACGGGGCCCAACAGTCCCAGGGCCCATAAACCCCTGAGGTCAAGAAGAGTTTGAGGGGGATGTTATTGATTGGCTATTGAAAGAGATTGAGAGAGATTGACGATTTGGCAGACTTGTCATATCGCTTTATAGGAGGACCACACAGTGGATTTATTTACATATCCCTATCATCCCTAAAACGGACAATGCTTTGCATACCCCTAACCCACTCATCACTAATAACTGTCTTTTCGTGTATTCTACATACATAGGCAACCACATATACATCCAAGGAGTGTAATGCAGTGCAAAGAGTTTAGTCCCCAAACCTGATTGGTTTGTCAGAAGTGGAATTGCATAACACTCCGAGTTCCTCTGATGTTACAGGTAAACTCTAGCCCTCTCCACAGAGTAGCAAGCAGAGAAGATATTCCTATTCTGTGGATTTCCACCCACGGTTGTCTTCCCTTGTATATTCGAGTTCCCTTTCAGAGGGTGTGGACCGATGTGGCCCTGGGAAGCCCTCAGACTGTAACTGTGATTCACGGCTATACAAATATAACGTTGGCCTTTCTGAGTATGAGCTCTGCAGCCATTTCAAGTCAAGCCATGTGTCATATGCAAACGTTTTATCCTCTACTGGCAACGTTTTCTCTTGATCTGAACGTTTAACTTTGCATACAATTCACCCAGGGCCTAGCCCATTTGTGTTGCATTACCATAACCTTCCACCTGGTGGATGGAATCAGCCATTTCTTAGTTATTCAGCACACATGCCTACAGGAGAGGTTGTGTTCGAAAAAGGCAAATATATTGCATACTTTTTTAGTTATAAAACAAAACAAAACATACCTCTTAAAATAGTCCTCATGTTGGTCAATTGTCATGTGGATTGACGTTGATCATTGCACCTAAAACCAGGAATAGAATACAATGTTCATAATCATGATAATGATTTTGGTATAATATGATGGAAGGAAAACATTTCTGGTTTAGTGTTGATGAACCTGTTGAGTAGTTAGAAGCCTTATGGCGTGTGGTTGGGTAACACGTACTAACATGTCGCCAATAACAAACATTCATATAATCCTGTGTTGAGGGTTGAACTTCCCGTTGGTGTAGGCCTACATCAAACTCACAATATCAATGTAGAATATGCAGATAAGGTACACTTTTTTATGTAGTGTGTAGTGTGTCTTTTTTATGCACTATTTTCTGAACAAAAGTAATTATTTATTTTTTGCAGATAGGCCTCCATGTCTTAAGGAGCAGGTCGTTCCTTGCTATCTTGCTCTGAAGGATGCCAGACTGCTGACATTGGGATTTAAACACAGAGCCTTCGAGCTTGACCAGCAATGGTTTGAGGCTGTAGGTTCTACTCTAATTGCACATGCACCTCATAATTCAACACATGATTTACTTCAACACTGCCTCCTGTTCCATACCATAGTATTCGGTTTAACCATAGGGTTACTTTACAGTTTATTACATTTCCAATCAAATGCTTTTGATAAGAAAAGCAAAAATACTATTTCTGTGAAATGTTTGCTGAAACTTCCAAAGCCCACTAAGAATTTGTCAAATCTATCATTATGGTAAACGCCCCCAAAAAACAATACAGCATTCTTCATTATACCCCATTGATTATTCAGATGCATGTACAATCCAATTACCCTGTTGTGTGTGACTATTGGCCACATTATTTTATTTAAGACATGAATTGTGTTCAAAATATTTTTTTTAAATACGATTTAAGATAGGGGTGCAGATATGTGCAGATTTGTATCTCGCCCCAAAAAATTTCAACTCACCCACCAGGTGTCAGCATAGCAGCAAAACAGAGCTCTGTTTTCTACAGCCTGCCTCAAGGCAAGCGGTGCAGCAACTATTGAAAAACGTTGCAACAAACATCGACTTTGATCATTTAAATTTGAACTTGGATGAACGAAAACCATATTAATAAGATCCTTGCAAGAAAGGGTGCATGCATATGAACACGTGCAATTCATGAGCTTGCGAAAGGTAATAATTACCCTGTGTTTTAATTATCCTAATGGTTGTTTAGGCTGCTCCCGCGCCCGTCTCTGCTCCGCGCGGGCTCTCCAGGGGCCTCACCTTCCCCAGAGGGAACCAGCACTGTGGACATCAGTCGTTGCCAGGTCCCCCTGAACATTACGGGTGAGTTCTGCAGCATGTGAATGGCAACATGTATATTTGTACATGCATTGTGTAAAGTAAAAAAAAAAAACGTGTTCAAATGGCGTCCCGGAAAAGCTCCCAAAGAAAGATTATGCTGACATCATTGTAAATATAATTGTTCTTATAAATCTGTGGGGTCCAAGGATACATTGGGAGCAACATTGCCAAACATACTGTATGCTACTAACTTTAGATGATTTATGGATTTTCCATACGGTAGTGTGTATTGTTGGTAGGTATTACAAACTGGTGTTGGAATGTAGGTTTCTGAATAGTTGAAAACCATATAACGGCTGGCTGCAACCAACACCTCGGAGCTCAACGCCACTCCTCTGTATAAGTTATCCTCCAATCACAAGGCTTATCTCTCGTTGTTGCTATTGCTTTTCCTGGCCAATCAGCATCCACAAGCGTGGACCTGTTTAGCATGCGCCCAATGAGCGCTCGGGTGAAGTGTTCAGTGACCGCCTTGTTCCAGTGAATTTCAGGAGAAGTCCCATACGCAGCTTCTCAGTTGCAGATCTGTACGGACTGAGATAAAGTAAACAGAGGACATAGCAGCACAGCTTCGACGTTTTGTATTTTGGTCTATGGTGGACTTGGATTTTACGGTCAACATGACATTTGAGGAACTAAGTGGGGAATTTTCTCAAGAAAGGTAATTTGGTCTTCATGTATGCATCTTGTCTTCTACATTCACGTTGTAACTGGTATACAAACTAAATGTTTATATGTTGTTAATGTGCACATAGTGGCCAGCTTAATAATAACTTTTAAATAGTTCGACCGTTACCCTAAGCCGGTTCATACATCACATACTGACCGATTTCAACCCCCGCACGTCGCGCGACGCTTGGACATCAATGAGTGATGTGTGACTCAAGGCTTCACATTATTTAACCTTCAACACGCTAACCTAACAGTAAGACGTCGGCATTTACCAGTATCGAAATATTTTATATCATAACATTTTTTAATATATATCAGCATTTTATAGCATGTTCATTTCAGGTAGGCTAGGTATTTCTAATATCTTCAGAAGTCCTAGTTAGGTACGTGGATCAGTCACCGTGCATCTGTCCGTTGCCCTCAGGGACGCCCGGCTAGCTAACCCCGCTAGCTAGAGACGGGGGGCTACTTTGACTTTACGTTTGCAACAAAGTTTGAACTTCACCTAATGAACTTGTTTTCTTGCGCTGTTGCAGAATGGACTCTGTGGCCAAAGCGTTGGAGGAGGTGCTGGTGTCGGCGCTGCCGCAGGGCGGCATCACCGTGGGGGTCTACGAGGCAGCCAAGTCTCTGAATGTGTAAGTCATCATGTAACCCTGAACTTCTCACATCATGTAACCCAGAGCTCCTCCCCTTTCATCAGTGAATGTGTGTTTTGCAAAAAATGTGTACAATGACATAATATGCGAGTAAGAGCTGTTTCTATGTAGGCCCTATATGGTAATAGGATGCTTTACAAACTTCTAAACATTTTAAATATTGCCATGCCGTTCTATGCCGGTTTTGTGTCATTTCCCCCTGCTCAGCACTTCTGTAAAACATGTGGGTAAAAGGACAATGCTGAAAGTGTACTGATTATATACTCCTTTTTTTTTTTTAACCATCCAGTGATCCTGATAATGTGGTTTTGTGCATCCTGGCCACGGACGATGAAGATGTGAAAGACGTTGCCCTTCAGATTCACTTCACCCTCATTCAAGCTTTCTGCTGTGAGAATGACATCAACATCCTGAGAGTGAACAACACCAGGCGCCTGGCACAGATACTCGGCGGAGCTGGAGGAGGGAGCAAGCAAAACGGGGGGGAACCCATGGACCTGCATTGTGTCCTTGTCACTGTAAGTGCCCATTCTTGTTTGTCTTTAATCTATATGAATCCTCCATGACACACTACCAAGCCACATACCTGGTGTGGACGTTTGGGAAACAGGAAAGCCTGTAGCCTTGTCAAAAAAAGTATTTGTTGTTCAAGTGTTTTTATTGCCCTGTGATTTCAACTGTCCACTCAGTCTGACTCTGGTGTGTGTTAGTCTGCAGTCAACTGCAACAGCGAATTGTTTTAGTTAAATGGATTGTTCTTCGCTATTCATTTTCGGCGAGTATTGCTTTGCAATGCACTGTGTGGCTCAGCTTTGATGCAGCGAACCGGTGTAAATCTCCATGCGTCGACATCGACACGCTAGAACAAGTCTTTAGGACCCCACATGAATTTCTGAGGAAATGATCACATGCTCTATTGCAAAGTTGTGAAACTTCTTGATTTCTTTTCAATCTCAGAGCCCACAGTCTACGTCATGGAAGGACCCGGCTTTGAGCAAGGTCAACGGCTTCTGCAGGGAGAGCCGGTGTATGGACCAATGGGTGCCCATCATCAACCTCCCGGACCGGTGAAGAGCCCTGGAGACCAGCAGTGGAGACCTGTGGAAGAACTGTACAGTGGACAGGGAGTCGGGTGTGAATCCGGATGGACACACTACCAACCGACCCTGGGCTCTAATTCAAAACGCCCTACTGACGGCAAGGGGAAGACGGAAGATCAGCAACATGAATTTGGAGGGAACAAAATGGATGACCAGCCCTCCAGAGTGGCTGTGTCTAAACAAAAAGAACAAATATCTAGATTTGGGAATTGGATTTCCCCAGGGACGGGCCTGCTGGGAGTTGTGGCTCTTGGCAAACGAGAAGACGAGATGACATGGCACTTTTAACGTCATGAGAAGGAGGTAAAAACAAAAAGCGTCGCTTTTGATGTAAAAGTGAACCGCGTACAGAAGGATATTTAAGTGGTTTAAGCACTTGTGATTACTCTAGAAAAGGTGAAAGAGCATTTATAAGAGCTTTAAACACCAGTGGAGTCGACCAAGCCCCCCCCCCCCCCCCCCCCCCCTGCAAAGACAAAGCACTGTTGAAACACTGGAACTCTGAAATTTCACTAATTTCATTTAAATTGTTGGTGTTATTCTTGTTACTATTGTAATTATTATTATTATTATTATTATTATTTAAAAAGGGAAGTGATAGATATACAGCGAAAAATATGGTCTGTAGTCAGTGTTTTCTATGCAGACCAATTTTTGCTACATACTGTAGTAATAGTTCATTTTTCTACAATTTAAGTTATTTCTAAGGATATTTAAGTGTATTTATGTTTCAATTTTTTTTTACCCTTTACTATTTCCAAAGCTTGATAAAGACCAGTATGTATTGTGGACAATAAAAAGCCTTTCTTTTGGAGCCAGAACTATGTCTTTTTTCCTTTTCATGGTACATTTCTAGAAATGTTGCAGAGCTCCCACCCCATCCCTCCCCCCTTTCCCCACAACCACACACACAGTAAGCAGTTGTAAAGGGGAGTCACGTGCGGATCATAGGGGTCATGGTGGCCTCGGTGACCTCTCTGAGCTGGAGGGAAACAATAATCCCCAACCCTTTCCACTGAGAGCATTGCCTGGGTCAGCACTTCCATGCCCTGCATTCAGCCCACTCCCCCTTATGTCACCTCATATGTACGTTCTTACCCACTATGCACCCACCCAGTCTTAGCGGACAGGTCTACAGGTTGCACTATTTGCCCGCTGACTTGAATAAATTGTTAGGGTTAGGCCAAATGGTACAAAATAAAGAGAGTCCACCTTTTTTGCATACGTTGTGTTGTGTACATTGTGTGCTGCATGATACCAGTTTGCATGCGGTTACAGAGAGGAGGGCCCACTGACAGTACCCAGGGTGGCTTGCACAAGCTGTTTCCAAGAACTGAGGAATTAAAGGTGCAGCTCAGAACCAGTCTAAAGTAGCCTGCTGATAGTTGAATAACCCCCCTGCCATAAACACACACACCACCCCTTCCTGTAACACGTGTGACTTGCTAGTGTTGGATGTCAATGATGTCAGTAAGGTGATGCAAGGGATGTCTTCCCCCTGCAACGTCAGTGAAATTCTCTCCCTCTCAAAGATGTTTTTTTCAGCCTTTACAAGACAGATTGCACGGAACATTGTTGCTCAAGTCATACTCTGTTAAAAACCTCCCACATTCTATCATTATGGCCAAACATGTAAGAACACTGCATTCTGAATGTGCCTATGTCCATGCAAATACCTTAAGGCAGAGCTAGCATTTGCAACAAAGAAATCCTGTTCAAGTTGAAGGAAACTTCTTGGTTCAAATAAGGAGGGGGGGGGGGGGGGGGGGATATAGTTTCCATAACTTGCTTATACTGTCTGTAATCCTACCGGCATTGGCATTCTACAGAGATAATGTAAGAGATTACAGAGCATGCAGAGAGCAACTGTGCTGTAGAGAGGCCAGTGCTGGTGGTTTTAGTGGGCAGTATGTTAAAGGTTGCCTGGCTGTATCGCTAGGCGTGTGACTGGAGGGTGTGACGCTGCTGACTAATGTCATGTGGTATTGTTCTGAGCCAAGGGGAGAGGCTATTTTAAGACCTCTACTAAAGAATAGCTGGACTAAAAGTGCAGCGCTGGCACCACCTCACAATGACCCAGATCCGGCCTGAAGCCATGACTGTATAGGGTGGTGGTTGGGTGGGGGGGCTGCAGGTGCACCACTCGTAATTAGGCAGCTGCCGGTTTGAAATAAAAGGAGGAATAATTGACCACTTCAATCAGTTGAATGCAATGACAAAAGCAGACCTCGTAGAAAAGTCAGAGGGAAACCGAAAGACTACTAGATTCTAATCAACTAATTATCTCAAGACCTTGAGTCATAAGGACATGCACAATACGTTTTACTGTAAGCCCTTTAAACCCTGTAGGTCCTGGTGCTCAGTTAAAACAAGAGTCCACACATCCTGCTGTGCTAGAGGGCACAATTCTGTGCTCAGGTCAAAAGCCCATCTATCACGGGCTTCTGGAACAGTCTCTCCCTGAGTCACTATGCAGGTGCGGGACCACCGAACAAGGGGTGGAGTGAGCTGCAGCGAGCAGTCCCCCACAGCCTCCCGACCAATGAACTGGCTTCTTCTGGTGCCACCTGCCTTGCTCTTTCACGCGCTGCTCTTGAAGGGCTCGGCCCGTCTCCATGTGCAGGCGACAACGTAAAAGAACAATAAACGGGTGACGTACGACTGCAGCCCACACGCAGATCAATAAACCAACGCCCTCCCCTTGCATGCTGGCCTTGATCCCCCCCCCCCCCCCCCTCTCTCACCCCTTCCTCCTCTCCCCAGCACATCAGCACATTCCAACACACTGACACCAACTGGCCGGCCAGGGAGTCATAGCGAGCCGTGTGGCAGGCAGGGCAGCCTCTGTGTCGTCCTGCCTTTGCATTGCTGCCGCCGCCGCCGCTGCTGCTGCTGCACAATGGAGAGCTTGGACGGCCATGTAGCCCCTGCTTTTGCTGGTCGTTGGTTTCGATGATCATGGCTGCACCATCGCCTGCGATGGAAAATGCAATGCTGTTGCAGTTAGCATGCAGCAGGGTGTGGAGATTTGACTCCAAGTAGATTTTTGTAAAGTAACGTGTTTTAAAAAGTTGATCGTATTGAAGGACGTTGCTGGACTTTTTTGTAATTTGGGGATGAGAGAGATGCATGACGTGGTTCCCAGTAATGTTTCCTACATGGCCTTACCCTTGAAGCTCTGCTACACAACAACGCTTCTCCATCTGCCCGTTGAGGCAGAAGAACATAACCCTTCCTTCATGAACAGAACAATGGCTGGGAAAATCACAAAATGAGAAATCCCTGACACGTTTTCTTTTGTGAATTGTGCATCTTTGAGTGTTATTTCCTCCTCCCCCTAGTTTATGTATGGGAGAGAATCCATGATGGGGCTTCCTTCTAAACAAATCCAACAATAACTGACAAGGGATAATACTGCTGATTCCATCTTCCTCTGTCTAACAGCGGCCTTGAACGCAGGCCAGACGCCCCTCGTGACCACCACCACAGAGCCCTAAGCAAGCCCCCCTCCCAAGAAAAACAGCAGCGAGGGGCTAGGCCAGTGCTATAATTAGCTCTGTTTTCTGGGTCCAGACAGCCAGGGTGGGTTCATCATGTTGAGAAGAAGCGTGGGAGACAGCCTATACTTTGTGGGTGGGTGGGGTATATAAATGTATAAATACTCCAGCCCAGTGGAGTGGAATCTACAGAGAGGAAACAGACTCCCCCCCTCCCCCCTTCAGAACAAGGTAGCAGCTTCCAAATACAAAGGATTATGGAGTTTATTGTTGAAATCTCTAAGTGAGCTTTACTCTGTTTTTTTCCCTACCAGCTACTTTGTTTGTTGTCAGCCTCACTTGTAAGTGGCCATGAGTAAAATGGCCAGCTGAATGGGCTCAATATACACATGTTGGACTCAATGTAAATGTAAGGTCTAGATCCCAGAACAAAAGTTATGAGATGTTAAGGGAATATTGTGTGCCCTTATTTCTTCTGTTGACTAACGATAACAGGAGCATAGTATGTATGCACCAATCCAGTTCAAGCCCTTATGAGATGTGGAGTCAACCTCCGCAGCAGCATGCCGTACCAAGCGTTTGTTTATTACCAACAGTAAGACTGTGCCTCAGCAGAGAGACAAAGGGTCGGTTTTACTTGTTGGCTGGAAGTTGAACAAATCAGATTCCACAGGTTCAAATCTTCCTTGAATGGCATCACTATTCACGGATGGGATTCCATCTGACAGCAAGGATAGCCTCATCAGTTTCTCAATGTCTCGTAGAAAGGAAAAAAACGTTGAAACACATTATTCTTGGTCTCCACCAGTTGAACACCATTGTTTTTGTTTTTATTTAGATAGTAACATGATATTCTTATGCTGAGTATATATATATCATTATGCTGTGCCCGACACCCGATTCATAAAATAATCACCAAACGGTAGATACTGAAGGTGGAATTATTCCTTTTCTCTAGTTGAATAGTGGCAACTTTCTCTGAATTGTTCAATGGATAGGTAGACCAGCAGGTCGAAAAAGCTGCAGTGCTTATGTATATTTCCTTCAAAAGTTGTTTACAATGGTGACTTAACAATGCATTGCAAATATCATTAGTTTTTTAAATCATAAAAACACTATGATGGAAATTAACAATGCTTTACTCTACAAATTTGAAGACCTAAAATATACCCTTTGGAGAAGGCAAGAGGTTACAAAACCAATGAATACTGCAGCACCAGGAAGTACAATATTATCAAACCACCGGTACTAGCGACAACACAAAGACAAAACATTGGCACAATACAGTTAGAAATCACATTCAGCACATGGACAGAAAACATTTGATGGAAACGCCAACATCAATACTCCCAAGGCTTATTTTTTATAATACAAGGCAAACGTAAGTAAGGCTTTTGAGTGTAAGAATAATCAGTTCTATTCAATTGATATTATGCTAACCAGAACCCCTCAACTAATCTAAAAGATATTTCACAGTTCAAATAGGAATTTATTAACAAAGCCACCATGCCCTATACACTGCAAAATAAATGAGGATTTTAGAAAGGTAGATTGATAGTTTGTGTCAGTTAATGCACGTAATCGATGGCATCTAGTCCCCAAGCACTTTAAAAACATTAAAGCATACAGTACACATTGAAGATATTGAGAAACTCTTGTTATGCATATGTTAAAACAGCTCACAGTGTCACATAATACTTTAAAAAAGTTATTGCGTAGCCGGATATCATAACGCAAAGCGATTCAACTGGGGTAACTCCTGCCAAATTATTATTATTAACAATAAAACCTTTCAAATTCTGAGGCAGCCATTCGATTGGCTACAAGTTGTATTATCATCATTCTTCTTAAATGTGTAGAATCCATGCTAATTCTACCCACTGTAATTTCATTGGTTGTCGGCGCATTATAAAAAACGCAAATATTGCATGCCCACTCAGTGCTAATTCAGATTGGACTTTTGTCCTCCAATTTCACCATTGTGTTTGTCAGCAGAGGTTGGGCGACAGAGATGGCATTTTAATAACCAGGTCAGGTGATTCTTTCCTTAAGGCTTCTGCAATATCATAGTCATTAAAAAAACAACATTAAAGTAAAATGGATGTTTTCATTCGCACGCATATTTGGCTTGATCCCTAACTTGGTCTTCTATCAAGGAGGAACAGTAGAAGATGATTAACCTAAAAATAGTGACAGAAGGTTCCTGCAATTCTAGTTGACGTAAGTTTCGGAAGGGAGGGGTACCTAATGCGGGAAATGACGTGTCGGTATCTAAATTAGCCACCACTATTATCGGCCTCCTATATCTCTGGGTTATCTACGGTGTCTTTGCAAAAGCATTTATCAATGGGCAAGCTGAATCGACACAAACTGAAGAGTAAGAAAAGTTCAAATAGAATATTTTTCAGTATCAGCTTAAGGAGTTTGAATGGAATTCTTTCATCATAAGCTCGAGGAATGTGTGATCTTTAAAAATACCACCAGGCTCAGGCAGGAAGTAATGACTGGCTGACCACTGGAGCTGAGCGGTCATCGCCTGCACAGGCTGTGGGGAGGTCAACACTACCTACCATTTGTGGAGAACGTCATTTTAACCCTTTGCTTAGTGACTGTGTCAAATCCTACAGCTTTCAAGTGTATGACTGCGTTGTTTTTAAATACGTTTCAGCTGGACAGCACTAGCCAAAATAAAAAAAAGCAGGGATCTAGAGGAAATACGACCAGACCTTTTCAGTCTGTAAGCTGATGAGCTAGACATTTTTCAACAGTCCAACAGCCCTAGGGGTGTATTTTAACTTGTGTCTGAATGAAGAACTCAATCCATGATGCAAGTGGACCGTGCCAGAGCAGCCTGCAGTATTATTAAAGAAAGGCTGAATTTAATTATTTGAGCGAGAAAAGAAGATATCGCACCATTTTTTTTATTTTTTTTAGTATTCAGGGGTCAATATGCAGCATCTTAATAGCACTGCTAAAGTGCTATTAAGATAATAATCAATCATAAATCAATAATTGTTAATCAGTAATAATGTGTGTCATTATAACCCTGCATGGCAGGTCAGCCTTTCCCCACCTCCAGGCTGATTATGGCTTTGTTTTGTGTCGTATTCTGAGAACAAAGTGGTTGAACTGGAAAAACTGAAAATGCAATGCATTTGGAGTTAATTAGTGAGAGACTAGAAAATCACACTCCTCCCCCCCCCCAAAAAAAGAATACAGCAACATTAATTAGCAGAAAATAATAATCATAAACATGAAGGCTTGGGCAGCCCTCCACTACAATATAGTGCAGGGCTTTTTGTCCTTGAAGGGGTTTTCCGAAGCGGGGATGCCCATCACCAGAGGGTCGTACTTGACGTGTTCGCCGCAGTAGTTCATCAGGTCCGCCGAGGCCTTGGACACCTGTCGGACCCATGGAGAGAGCAGGCCAGACACATTAGCACTTGTCTCATGGCCCTTATGGTGTCATGAGGAATCAGTTGATCCTTGGATGGGACACGGTCATATGACCTCATTTCTCAAACTAAAACCCTTGAAACATGTTTAAAATTTGACTCTCGCAAAGATGTCATACTCTGCAATTATATAATGTGATTGGTTCTAACACATAGGATGAAGTATGCATCCGTTGTACACATGTGTACGATGTGGGGTTGCTGAGGGATGGCGGCACCTTGATTCTCTCGATGCTGGCCTCGATCCTGAGCTGCTGCACTGTTCTGCGTGCATGGGCTATGCTGTTGGCACTGGGCGTCTTCGAAGACATCCTTGGCAACGGGACACTGTTGAGGTAGAGAGGGAGGAACAGCATTGAGCAACTCTGTTGAAGTGGTTCAACAAACGGATGAAATGAATGAATGAGCAGCGACTCCACCGCATTGACACATCAAGAAAGAAAGGGAAGAAGACGATTCCTTTGTTGAGTCATTTTACTAATGGGAAAAAGATGAAACCGTGCATAACAGGGCAAGACATAAAAGAACCATAACGCCCGATCCGCCCAGTGTGTGCACTCTCCTCTGTATTTATCAGATGCGGTCGCTTTCTGTCGCTCTGTGTATTGCACTTGTCCTGTGACGAACATTGCGTGAAACCCTTCCCAGCATGCCTCACACCACAACACATGCAGTCACGTCTTCAGTTGGGCCTGTTGAAGGAATGCGCGTCGTTGGAGATGTGGTCGGGGGGGGTTGAGATGGTGACACGGCGGCTTTGGCACATCGCCGTGCGTGTCGGGACGGGCGTGACATCGGACGTACGACGCAGCGCTGCGCACACCGAGGCCTCGGTCGTGTTGTGACGTTCTTGTGTTTCTTGCCGACTTCCCCGGGCCTATGATTAAAAACTAATTTCCAGATCAAAGCCGGCTGTTTTGTGAGTGGGAGCGCGGCGGTGGCGCTGCAGCTGCTGGAGAGCCGAGGAGCAGTGGGACAGAAGACTATTGTCTGGGGTCAACGTCTGCGCTCTCTCTCGCACACTTCCTCTTCCTTCACGCGATTGTTCCCAGAAGTGACATCATGCTATGTTTCTCACACACACACACACACAAACACTCAGGCCGCTTATGTCAACACGCTGTGCACGCAATAACTCATGCACTGCCCCCCTGATGCTCTCTCTCTCTCTCTCTCTCTCTCTCTCTCTCTCTCTCTCTCTCTCTCTCTCTCTCTCTCTCTCTCTCTCTCTCTCTCTCTCTCTCTCTCTCTCTCTCTCTCTCTCTCTCTCTCTCTCTCTCTCTCTCTCTCTCTCTCTCTCTCTCTCTCTCTCTCTCTCTCTCTCAACACACCTGTTGTCAAAGAAGAGTCTATTCAAACTATTTGAATCTGTTATCATCATGGCGGGGCAGGGTGCTTGTGTGTGGTTGTGGCTCTTGGCCTGGTCACCTCATACTTCTATTTTAGTGTCAGGAAGTTTCCACAGGAGATTCCAGACCGACGTCAGGCTAGAATGTGGGGAATGGGTGTGTACGCATTCATCCACTTTTCCAGAAAGTGTACCTAATACATGCAGGAAACGTAGGGCCAGGCAATTCGGGTGAAAGCTAGTAGTGCCGGGCCAACAAGGGGATTCTCCCAGGTGCATGACAAGAAAGAGCTATTGAAATGACTGGCTCGAGATTGGGTGGGGTGTCCATGTGTGCGTGCACAAGGGGGAGTTTGTCTCCATGTGGGACAGCCGTCATCCTCGCTTCGGGAAGGCGTTCTTACAGCAGTTTTTATTACACATATCGGGGGCCTGGTAGGGGGTCCTGATTCCACTTCCTGCTAATCGTTGACATGCTCGCTGGGAACATGCCTGGACATATCCTCTAGCTACACACCATGCGCCGGCCTTTGGTTTGCCACGTGTTTCTTCCTCAGCTGCCTCACTGCTGTTTCTCCTCTCCCCCTGCTGTCTCTCTTCCTCTCTCACGATGTGTTTCTCTCGACCTCTCTCCCTCTCTCTCCTGCCCACAAACACTCAAACCTTCAGGGAATAGGAAGCTAGTGCTTCTCGGAAACTGCATTGTGCAACTAACAGTCAGTCAGCCTTGCAGTATAACTGTAGAAGCCTTTTTCAGGCTCTTTCTTTCTTATGACATAGTACTTAAATGTTTCATTGTCAAAATGCGAAGTGCTCAACAAGTTGTTGTAATAGTAGTGCTAGTGAGTAGAAGTATTCACATCTTGTTATGCATATGTTAAAACAGCTCACAGTGTCACATAATACTTTAAAAAAGTTATTGCGTAGCGGATATCATAACGCAAAGGCGATTCAACTGGGGTAACTCCTGCCAAATTATTATTATTACAATAAAACCTTTCAAATTCTGAGGCAGCCATTCGATTGGCTACAAGTTGTATTATCATCATTCTTCTTAAATGTCTTTTACTTCACATCTTATCTCTAATTTCCTTCATGCATCAAAGGCAGGTTCAGTAACTAGAAGATATGATATGTTAAATAAAGAAAAGGTATGAAGGCGTTCTATCTGGGACGTCCGCTACAGGAAGAACGACAAATTGATGCAGACCAATCCCATTCTGAAACATCATGTTGGCTTACCTGCTATACGTGGGATGCTGAATCTGTGTGATCAAAATTACTATTTGATCTTTATTAATGTAAAACTCAACATGATGACTGGTAATGCACAAAGATAACTGGTGTGAGGCAGCTAGTAGCCGAAGCTGCATGTACTGTAATAGGGAGTCACGGTCTCTGACGGAGAAGGAGACGCCATTTTGCAAAAAGGTATCAAAACTCGAAAGCTTCGATAAATATTCATGTATTAACTGGAAGATTCAGACTCTATTAAAGGAGCTCGGTTAGCATTGTGCAATGATGATGATTCCAAGGGGCCGGATTATCAGCTCCACACTCAACTTGATGCACCTTCCAGGTAATGCATACATTAATCTATTTACGTGCGTGTCTCTAGAAATAAACTTTGTTGAAAAGGTGAATTCCAACAACAGGAACATGGATCTGGAACATGGAATACGGATTGGGGAACACGACTCAAGCCGAGCCTGAATCAACATTCTCAATATTCCTGAGGAAACACCACCCAATCAATTACAACACAGTAGAGACCTCAGACACAGACCGTGAGATCCTTCAATTGATGCGAGCAACATCAGCGTGTAGGAACACATTTAAACGCCACAATTGCGTCTATTACACGTCAAAGGCTGGCTCTTGTGCCCTCAACCCAGACGTTCAACCAGGCTTCCAAGTCCCTCCTACTAGACGAAACTCAAACATGGTTCAGAATTGGATCATGACACATGATCTCTCCTGGAGGGTTTCAAAGCAGCGCACTCAATAAGGGTTAGGGTGTGTGCATATGGGGGCGGGTTAGCGTGTGGGGGCCTCCAGGATGGGGGCATCCTGGAGCGAGCCTGCACCTTGATGACATGAGTCAATGTCATACGCTCGGAGGAAACAAGGCATCAGCTAAATGAAGAAATGCTTGAACGCAAGATCACTAAACCAACTGCACTACAATACTGGATTTAGCGAGAGACAGAGAGAGAGAGAGAGAGAGAGAGAGAGAGAGAGAGAGAGAGAGAGAGAGAGAGAGAGAGAGAGAGAGAGAGAGAGAGAGACCCCCGCTGTCACTATGATGTGATGCCAACTACTACTTTCAGCCGCACCGTGGCTATGATACGATCTAGAGGAGGCACACCCCAGGGTGTGTGTGTGTGTTAAGGTTAGGGGCATATTTAAGGATCTAAGGAGACCACCCCATCCCCACTACACACACACACACAGACATACACACACACACGCACTATAACCTTAACAAGACCACCTACTGCACAGAATGAATTGGCCCCATTACTTTACTGTACTTCACACACACACACCCACACACACACACACACACACACACACACACACACACACACACACAGACGCACAATACCACCCACACATGCCATTAGTTAAAACAGCGTTCAAAGCTGCCATGGAGAGGCACATCTTGTGAGTCAGAACACTTGAAAGTGTGTGGTCACGTGTGGACGAGTGTGTATCCATGTGTGTGTAGTGCGTGTGTGTGTGATCCATTGTCTTCCAAGGGCCCGTATGTGTGGTCCTCTGCAGTCGGACCCAACATGGTGCGGCGCTACTCGTAGAGCCTGAGGCCGCGTCACCGTTTGACACACACAGTCTGTCAGGAGAGAGAGCGTGCAGTAGGACCACAGGGCGCCCCCGGTGGTCCCACCAGGTAGTGCACAGAGGACAAAAGCCCTCGCTGCC
This sequence comes from Gadus macrocephalus, assembly GCF_031168955.1. NCBI lineage: Eukaryota > Metazoa > Chordata > Actinopteri > Gadiformes > Gadidae > Gadus > Gadus macrocephalus. The sequence continues at coordinate 17,731,499 of NC_082389.1, forward strand.
GAGGCGGCGGCGGCTGCAGGTCTCTCCCTCTCTCCTCTACTTCCTGTCATTGTCTCGTCCATGAGGATGGAAAACTACCAGACGAATGTCCCCTGATTGAAGGAATGTTTCACAATCGTTTCTGGATCAACCCGTCACCCCACCCAATCACATCCACACACATGGAACGATGTCAAAGTCAAACTAGTTAAGAGTTTAGAGATTTTTTTTCTTTCTCATACTTAATAAGTGCAATAAGCACACCATCCAGGGTGTGAGTGTGCTCAGAGCTGAAACACAGTGACTCTGCCGGGGGAAAGGCAACGTTTTGAGCCTAGACCAAAACGTCTGCGTCTGGGAACCAAAGACCAAGTTCAAAGACACACAACCACGCCACAAACCAGCCAAGGTTTCCTTGCAAACTCTCACAATCCACACATTGAAAAACACACACACACATACACACACAAACATGCACACGCAGACACACACGACACACATTGGCACACTCAAAAGCAGGCGTCGGCTTCTTTGTCTCAGACACCCGCAGCCCAACTTCCACACACACACATGTGCTCGGGCACACACATACATACACACACACACTCAATTAGCTAACTTGCTCTCTCTGCCTCTCTAACGCATGGAGACACGCTTACACACACATATACCCACACAGAGGCATACTCAAATGCAAGCTTCTCCCTCTTTGTCTCAGACACATGGAGACAAACACACACACACACACACACACACACACAATTTGCTAACTTCTCCCTCTATCTCAGACGCATGGACACAAACTCCCACACACGTGCGTGCACACACACACTCAATTGCAAGCTTTCCTCATATTACCACCCCCCTCCCCCCCCCTTGTCAGCACATTTTCAGCTGACTGAGAAACGGTTGACTACCAACAACATGCAGATCAGCTCAGAGTACTGGCTGTCTGACCGGGTCGCCGTGGTTACCACTACCAAGGAAAACATTAATTCTGATAACTTTTCTACTGAGTAGCGGGGGCAATAATGCTTAGTAGTTGAAATTTTGGAGGGGGGAATCTGCTGATGTTTTATACATGTGTTGCTGACCGGTAAGAATAGGGAAGTAGAGGGAAATAGAGGGAAGGGAGAGAGAGAGAGAGAGAGAGAGAGAGAGAGAGAGAGAGAGAGAGAGAGAGAGAGAGAGAGAGAGAGAGAGAGAGAGAGAGAGAGAGAGAGAGAGAGAGGGTGGGGGGATGGAGGGGGGGGGGGGCTGGAGTGCATGAGTAAGTCTACATAAGAGAGAGAGAGAGAGAGAGAGAGAGGATGTGTGCCTGGGAGAGAGAGAGAGAGTGAAAGAGAAGGAGAGAGAGAAAAAGATGGTGCATGACAAAGTATATATGGGAGAGAAAGCAAGAGAGAGATTGCATGAACAAGTGTACAAGGGGGAGACACAGAGAGTGAAAAAGAGAGAGCACTAGAGAGGGAGAGAGCGTGAGAGAGAGACCAGAGAGAGTACGAGAGAGAGAGAGAGAGAGAGAGAGAGAGAGAGAGAGAGAGAGAGAGAGAGAGAGAGAGAGAGAGAGAGAGAGGACCAGAGAGTATGAGAGAGAGAGTATGAGAGAGAGAGAGCATGAGAGAGAGACAGAGAGAGTATGAGAGAGAGAGAGCATGAGAGAGAGACAGAGAGAGTATGAGAGAGAGAGAGCATGAGAGAGAGACAGAGAGAGAGAGAGAGAGAGAGAGAGCATGAGAGAGAGACAGAGAGAGTGCTATCTAGCTGAACTGTGAGAACCAGCAGTGATCTGGGGCAGAGTGACATCACCCTCAGTCCTTTTCCCACCGGCGAACAACGTGGGGATTTTACGTGGAGCTTTTTTGATTGCAGGGCAACCATCGTCATGCTGCTGACCTGGGAAAAAAAACCATGACAGGTTTATTAAAGCCTGGGAAACTACAGTGCAGAGGCCTGAGAGCAGTGCTGAGCTGCAGCAAAAAGACGCGGCTGATTTCCTTAAACCCTGTGCAAACGATGCCAATTGGAGTTGATTTATAAGATTAGAATGAAGGTTGAAATAAGAGACCTTATCATAAGCATGATTGTTCAGGGAGTCATCATAACACACAGTTACATCAATTTTGATGTTGTCAGTCGCTGCTACGTGCAACCGCAACACGGCGACACTGTTGGCCGAGGCGATCCGCTAAAACAGTGGTTAACTGGGGCGCAAAAGCCCCGCGAAGCCCAGCACAGAGCGAGCTCCTCGTGGAACACAAGCACCACAACATCACATTAACAGGCGTAATCAAGACGGTACACATCAACACACTGATAGCGGGGACAGCACTCGAAAGAGGATTTGCATTAGCGCAAGACAACAAACTCCAAATTCTGCGGTTCCAACTCTGAAAACAGTAAACGGTATTCAACTCTAGATCCTCAGCTTTGAGGATTTTCTCTGCAGAGTCGCAGCAGGGCGAGCACCGCCCACGGCAGCAGGGCAGCATGGCCTGGGAGATAAAGCCCTGCAGACGAGGGCTCCTCCAGGGCCACCGGGGGCTCTGGGGGGGGGGTGGGGGGGGGGTGGGGGGGCTCTGTGTGCACTGTGCAGCCACGGGGAGGAGGGTCACGCTACCAGGGACCTGGGTCACGCTGGAACCCAGGGACAGCACGATAACGGCTGCCCGGCGCGCTCTGCGGTCGTACAAACATAATGTAATCAGCGGTATCACCGCTCGCATCTCTTGACGTCACCTTCCTTGCCAATGCGTACACACACAGAACGCACAGTGTGGCCGGCCGGCCCGGCGTACAATACTGCATTCTACCGTTGCCAAACAGGGGAGAGGCAAGGAGTAGGGTAGGGTGGTGGAGGGACCTCGCTAGGCTATGCTGCAACGCACAGGGGAGAGCGTCTAGACGTTAAGACTAGACTGCAAGCTCCCGAAGAATCCTAAATTTACACGTAATTACTCCTTGCTCAACGCTGTCCAAACAAACCCCTGAATGCTGCCTTGTTTCGCCCCTCGCTCACACAGAACGCTGCTATGGGGCTAGAACAGGCTCCCTACACACTGGGGGCTGCTGTAGTACAGTGAGTACACACAGCACACTGAGAGGTGCCTAAGGCTGTACTACAGTGAGTACACACAGCACAGAAAGTGGTGCTACAGTCTGTACTACAGTGAGTACACACAGCACAGTAAGTTGTGCTACAGGCTTTACTACAGTGAGTACACACAGCACAGTAACTTGTTCTACAGTCTGTACTACAGTGAGTACACACAACACAGTAAGTGGTGCTACAGTGAGTACACACAGCACAGTAAGTGGTGCTACAGTGAGTACACACAGCACAGTAGTGGTGCTACAGTGAGTACACACAGCACAGTAAGTGGTGCTACAGTGAGTACACACAGCACAGTAAGTGGTGCTACAGTGAGTACACACAGCACAGTAAGTGGTGCTACAGTGAGTACACACAGCACAGTAAGTTGTACTACAGGCTGTACTGCAGTGAGTACACACAGCACACTGAGTGGTGCTACAGGCTGTACTAGTTAGTACTCACTGTAAGCACACACACAAGACGGTGGTACTAGTGTACTGTGTACTGCACAGTGAGTACACATATCCCGGTGAGCGGTACTACAGGCGTACTGCACAGTAAGCTTAACTAGAGAAAGTGCTGCAAGAAGTAACCCCCCGAACATTGTTTTGGTTCCAAGGAGAATCAATAAGATAAGCATGCATCACAATCTACAGGCGCACACAGAGGCAAATATGGGGGAAGAACAGAACTGTGCGGAGGCTACTAATGAAGGAACACTTGGGACGAGAACACCGCAAGTCAGAGCCTCAAAGGACAGTGGTGATAAGCAGACCGGGAAAAATCACACCTTGTGGGCGTGTGTGTGTGTGTGTGTGTGTGTGTGTGTGTGTGTGTGTGTGTGTGTGTGTGTGTGTGTGTGTGTGCGTGTGTGTGTGTGCGCGTGTGAGTGTGAGTTGTGTGTTGTGTGTGATTAAGCAGAATGGTATCGTAGAGAATTCCCATAATGACATTAGCACATTCTTGAACTTCCTCCAAACTCAGAGCTGTGCACATTCCTTCACTGCTCAGTGTTGAGTGCACACACACACACACACACATACACACACACACACACACACACACACGCTTGACCACGGCGCCTTAAATTGGGCCTGTGGTGTAATAGCCACGAGAGATGCTTGTGATTCCTGAGAAACCTCCCTAAACCCCTCCTAAATAGTTCTCTCCAGTTCCCACAGCGAGAGCGTTCATTCAGTGGCTCTGAGCTGGGACCCGATCACGAGCCAGGGGCCGGTTACGAGACGCTAGAAGGAGCCCATGAGAATCCTGGCAACGCTTTCTAACTCCTTGTGATGCTCGCTATGCGCCGACTCTTGCTCACGATGGAAGTCACTGCAAAGACACCACAAACATCCAGAGACATTACAGTCAATCAAGTTGTTCCTCATCCGTTCAGGATCCTCTTAGGGCCCCTGTGTGGCGCATGAATCATGGAGGAGTTATTTAGCTGATGATTCACCGGCTGCCCCAGGGGCCTAAAGCCTTTCATTCCCAGTTAAGCTCAGCACCTTCCAGTTTCACAATACCCCACCCTCCAGCCCCCACCCCCCTTCCTCCTCCTTCCTCCTCCACCTCGGACAGCACGACCTTCGACCTCCACATTTCGCAACAAGGGGGGAAAAAGAAATGACGTGAGTATTGGGATTCTAGGGATTCTTTGCTGCTGCAAGGCTTTTATCGTCCGGTTGACTCAAACGTCATTTTTCTGGGAGGAAAAAATATGAGCAAATATATAAATGCTGCTGATTCATTGATGATTTGCATCCACTATCAACTAAGGAATTACGGACAAAACCCGACATTATCACGCATAGAAACAAACGCTAAAGATAAATCGTTACGCAATTCATACAAGTCACAGAAAACAAAAATACAACATCGTATCATGACATCCCTGCTGATTTCCATGGCCGATCAATAACAGAGGGATGATTAAAAAGGGAGGCGAACGTCCCGATCTCTGCACCAGTCCTTTCAAAACAGTGCATTTGAATTGGTTTATTATGTGTGTGTGTGGTGCGTGTGTGTGTGCATATGTGTGTGGATTTAAAGGGGTGCGTGTGCGTGAGAGAGTTTATATATGTGCGTGTGTGTGTGTGTTAATGTGTGAGTTTATGTGCTCGCGTGTGTGCGTGCACGCGTGCGTGCGTGCGATCATAACATCGATTATAACCACTAGACGGCTCGGTTGAGACTCTTTCTACCTTGGAACGAAAGCCTCTGACGGGGCACTGAGGCAGCCTGGTGCAGGGAGAGCCAGGGTGCTCTGGTGGTTCAACACAGAGCACCCAGAGGAGTTCAGTGCATAACACGAGACACACAGGAGGGCTGTGTGTGGCGCGTCACCTGCTGCAGTCCAGGGTTCCACTACCTCATCGGGGATTTCACACCGCATCACAAGACGCGTTAGTCAAATGATCACTATCAGGAGACGCAGACTCACTGACGGGGGGAGGAGTGGGCGAGAGACCCGGAGGGAGGGCCACAACCATAAAGAAGGACAAAGGGAAGCAGAGAGACCGAGAGAGAGAGAGAGAGAGAGAGAGAGAGGGGGAGAGGGAGAGGGAGCTAAAGTGAGTGATGTTGCACGAGACTTTGCTCGCCCCATGTCACTGGTTCAACTGTCAACTGACTAGGAGTCTCACATTCTTTCCGTAGGAGGGTGACCGACAGAGGCACAGCGGCTCGGCACGCGATGGTTTAATCCGTTGAGGGGAAAACAAACGCATTCCTGCCGCCGCTCAAATCAGGGACGGTCCAGTACCGGGACACACAGGATGTTTGGTGTCTGCTTACGCCATAAAAGATTAAACACACACACACAGCCGCGCGGCGCGCACTCACAGGGAAGGAGGGAGAGGGCAGTCAGGAGGCTCGGTGATACCGTTGGCGGCTTTTAAAGAGCGCCGCGCTAAAAATAGCCCTCGGTCGTCTCTGTTGCTACTGGCCACCGCCGGGTTAATTAGCGAGTGCCTACTGTTACACGGCGGAGCCCAATGGCGTCTCTCTGGGCCCGCTGGACAGAGTCCAGACCTAGGGGTATTTTGGTAGTTCACACCCCTGGTCCTCTGCTCTGGCTCCCTGGTAATGGGTCATTACGGAGTTCAAGGAAGCCCAAAGCAAACAGAGGCCCCGGGCCAATAGTGGCCTTCACACGTCACTTCAGACGCACAGCACAGCCTGCCATGAGGGAGCCATGCAGGGGCCCACTGAGCGGAGAGAGAGAGAGAGAGAGAGAGAGAGAGAGAGAGAGAGAGAGAGAGAGAGAGAGAGAGAGAGAGAGGAGAGAGAGAGAGAGAGAGAGAGAGAGAGAGAGAGAGGAGAGAGAGAGAGAGAGAGAGAGACAGAGACAGAGACAGAGACAGAGAGAGAGAGAGAGAGGAGAGACAGAGAGAGAGAGAGAGAGAGAGAGAGAGAGAGAGAGAGAGAGAGAGAGAGAGAGACAGACAGGGGGGGTGTTCAGGGTCTCCATGGGGAGAATGAATGCATTAAAAAAAGATGCTCGTAAAACAACCGAGCTCTTGTGGAGCCGAGGGTGAGGGGAGCAGGAGTTAAAGAGGGAGGGAGAGGGAGAGCGCCAGAGAGCGAGAAAGATTGTGAGATATACAAAGGAACGAGTTACCAGGCAGAAGAAAGAAAGCCAGCGAGCCTCACAGCTGTTTCCCGCGTCACACCTGGTCCCGGGCCAGAGATCTGCCGCTGAGGCAGATACCCGGACGCCATAAAAACCTGGAGCTATTGTGACCCCTCACCCACCAGCCCACACCCCCACAGCCCTCTGACGGTTGCACAACACAATAGTTGTGCATCTCTGGTGCTCCCTGACTGCCCTGCCTGCGTGGAACAATACACAGAACACACGTCAGT
>NC_082389.1:17738541-17743541 GCF_031168955.1 Gadus macrocephalus
CACACACACACACACACACGCTTGACCACGGCGCCTTAAATTGGGCCTGTGGTGTAATAGCCACGAGAGATGCTTGTGATTCCTGAGAAACCTCCCTAAACCCCTCCTAAATAGTTCTCTCCAGTTCCCACAGCGAGAGCGTTCATTCAGTGGCTCTGAGCTGGGACCCGATCACGAGCCAGGGGCCGGTTACGAGACGCTAGAAGGAGCCCATGAGAATCCTGGCAACGCTTTCTAACTCCTTGTGATGCTCGCTATGCACCGACTCTTGCTCACGATGGAAGTCACTGCAAAGACACCACAAACATCCAGAGACATTACAGTCAATCAAGTTGTTCCTCATCCGTTCAGGATCCTCTTAGGGCCCCTGTGTGGCGCATGAATCATGGAGGAGTTATTTAGCTGATGATTCACCGGCTGCCCCAGGGGCCTAAAGCCTTTCATTCCAGTTAAGCTCAGCACCTTCCAGGTTTCACAAACCCCACCCTCCAGCCCCCACCCCCCTTCCTCCTCCTTCCTCCTCCACCTCGGACAGCACGACCTTCGACCTCCACATTTCTCAACAAGGGGAAAAAGAAATGACGTGAGTATTGGGATTCTAGGGATTCTTTGCTGCTGCAAGGCTTTTATCGTCCGGTTGACTCAAACGTCATTTTTCTGGGAGGAAAAAATATGAGCAAATATATAATGCTGCTGATTCATTGATGATTTGCATCCACTATCAACTAAGGAATTACGGACAAAACCCGACATTATCACGCATAGAAACAAACATAGAAAACAGAAAACAAAAATACAACATCGTATCTGCTGATTTCCATGGCCACTCAATAACAGAGGGATGATTAAACAGGGAGGCGAACGTCCCGATCTCTGCACCAGTCCTTTCAAAACAGTGCATTTGAATTGGTTTATTATGTGTGTGTGTGTGCGCGTGTGTGTGTGCATATGTGTGTGGATTTAAAGGGGTGCGTGTGCGTGAGAGTTTAAATATGTGCGTGTGTGTGTGTGTTAATGTGTGAGTTTATGTGCTCGCGTGTGTGCGTGCACGCGTGCGTGCGTGCACGCGTGCGATCATAGCATCGATTATAGCCACCCGACGGCTCGGTTGAGACGCTTTCTACCTTGGAACGAAAAGCCTCTGACGGGGCACTGAGGCAGCCTGGTGCCGGGAGAGCCAGGGTGCTCTGGTGTTCAACACAGAGCACCCAGAGGAGTTCAGTGCATGACACGAGACACACAGGAGGGCTGTGTGCGGCGCGTCACCTGCTGCAGTCCAGGGTTCCACTACCTCGTCGGGGATTTCACACCGCATCACAAGACGCCTTAGTCAAATGATCACTATCAGGAGACGCAGACTCACTGACGGGGGGGAGGAGTGGGCGAGAGACCCGGAGGGGAGGGCCACAACCATAAAGAAGGACAAAGGGAAGCAGAGAGACCGAGAGAGAGAGAGAGAGAGAGAGAGAGAGAGGGGGAGAGGGAGAGGGAGCTAAAGTGAGTGATGTTGCACGAGACTTTGCTCGCCCCATGTCACTGGTTCAACTGTCAACTGACTAGGAGTCTCACATTCTTTCCGTAGGAGGGGTGACCGACAGAGGCACAGCGGCTCGGCACGCGATGGTTTATCCGTTGAGGGGAAAACAAACGCATTCCTGCCGCCGCTCAAATCAGGGACGGTCCAGTACCGGGACACACAGGATGTTTGGTGTCTGCTTACGCCATAAAAGATTAAACACACACACACAGCCGCGCGGCGCGCACTCACAGGGAAGGAGGGAGAGGGCAGTCAGGAGGCTCGGTGATACCGTTGGCGGCTTTTAAAGAGCGCCGCGCTAAAAATAGCCCTCGGTCGTCTCTGTTGCTACTGGCCACCGCCGGGTTAATTAGCGAGTGCCTACTGTTACACGGCGGAGCCAATGGCGTCTCTCTGGGCCCGCTGGACAGAGTCCAGACCTAGGGGTATTTTGGTAGTTCACACCCCTGGTCCTCTGCTCTGGCTCCCTGGTAATGGGTCATTACGGAGTTCAAGGAAGCCCAAAGCAAACAGAGGCCCCGGGCCAATAGTGGCCTTCACACGTCACTTCAGACGCACAGCACAGCCTGCCATGAGGGAGCCATGCAGGGGCCCACTGAGCGGAGAGAGAGAGAGAGAGAGAGAGAGAGAGAGAGAGAGAGAGAGAGAGAGAGAGAGACAGAGACAGAGACAGAGACAGAGAGAGAGAGAGAGAGAGAGAGACAGAGAGAGAGAGAGAGAGAGAGAGAGAGAGAGAGAGACAGACAGGGGGGGTGTTCAGGGTCTCCATGGGGAGAATGAATGCATTAAAAAAAGATGCTCGTAAAACAACCGAGCTCTTGTGGAGCCGAGGGTGAGGGGAGCAGGAGTTAAAGAGGGAGGGAGAGGGAGAGCGCCAGAGAGCGAGAAAGATTGTGAGATATACAAAGGAACGAGTTACCAGGCAGAAGAAAGAAAGCCAGCGAGCCTCACAGCTGTTTCCCGCGTCACACCTGGTCCCGGGCCAGAGATCTGCCGCTGAGGCAGATACCCGGACGCCATAAAACCTGGAGCTATTGTGACCCCTCACCCACCAGCCCACACCCCCACAGCCCTCTGACGGTTGCACAACACAATAGTTGTGCATCTCTGGTGCTCCTGACTGCCCTGCCTGCGTGGAACAATACACAGAACAAGCCACCCACGGCAGGGGCTAGGAGGGACTGTGTGTGTGTGTGTGTGTGTGTGTGTGTGTGTGTGTGTGTGTGTGTGTGTGTGTGTGTGTGTGTGTGTGTGTGTGTGTGTGTGTGTGTGTGTGTGTGTGTGTGTGTGTGTGTGTGCGTGCAAGGGGGATGGGTAACAGGTCAAGGGAGGTAGAGGGAGAGAGAAAGAGAGAGAGAGATCAATATATTTATATCTTTCTAGACCCACTAAAATATACCAAAGAAGCAGCTATTGGTGAGAGAGAGAGAGAGAGAGAGAGAGAGAGAGAGAGAGAGAGAGAGAGAGAGAGAGAGAGAGAGAGAGAGAGAGAGAGAGAGAGAGAGAGAGAGAGAGAGAGGGACTGTGAAGCGGGCCAGGAGTGGTCTTGATGGCCTAATGATCAACGGCTAGACGTCACACGCTCATTAGACTACAAAGTGAAACACGTAAGAGGAGAGCTTGTTCTCCAAGACATACGGAAATTGGATTAGTAGGAGTGTGTGTGTGTGTGTGTGTGTGTGTGTGTGTGTGTGTGTGTGTGTGTGTGTGTGTGTGTGTGTGTGTGTGTGTGTGTGTGTGTGTGTGGGTGTGTGTGTGTGTGTGTGTGTGTTTGTGTGTGTGTGTGTGTGTGTGTAGGGTGAGGGTAAGGACACACAAAAAGGAAACCTAGAAAGCTGGGCTCCGATCAACAGAAAATCCCCAGTAAAAGGACGCGGCCTCAGAGAGATAGCTGATGAGATCAATTAGAAAAGGGAAGGAGTAACGGCTAATATGGTTGGGTGATATGGGGGTCAAGGGCGGGGACCAGGCCCGTCCCGGGCCTCTGCCCGCTCACCGCGGCCCCTCCGTGGGGAGAGCGGGAGCGGGACAAAGGGTGATTGTTCCCATGCTGGTGCAGAGTATCCATGTCCCGTGCCCTATAGTCATACATCAAGGAACCAGTAATCCTGGCCCGTCACGACTGCACGAGTAAGTCCAACTGGGAAGGGGTGGGAGTGGGCGGGTGACATTTATTGGTCTACACACTTCTGATCTTTGTACTCCCAGGTCAAAGTTCAACTGGGTGTCATTAGTGTTCATGACTTTCCATTTCTTCTCGGAACCGACGGAGAGTCTGCTCTCTGCTGGTCACGGGACAGGGGATAGCGGGACAAATTAACTCACACAACAGCCTTGCTGTGTGTTTTTGTGTTTGTTTGTATGTGTGTGTGTGTGTGTGTGTGTGTGTGTGTGTGTGTGTGTGTGTGTGTGTGTGTGTGTGTGTGTGTTTATCTTTGTGTGTGTGTGTTTGTGTGCGTTTTTGTGTGTGTGTGCGCATATGTGCGTGTGTGTGTGTGAGAGAGTTTAATGTGTGAGTGTGTGTGCGTGCATGCATGTATGCGTGGCGATGTATCTGTTTGTGTGTGGGTGTGTGTGTGTGTGTGTGTGTGTGTGTGTGTGTATGTGTGAGAGCGTTTGCTTATGTGTGTGTGTGTGTGTGTGTGTGTGTGTGTGTGTGTGTAAGTGTGTGTGTGTGTGTGTGTGTGTGTGTGTGTGTGTGTGTGTGTGTGTGCGCGTATGTGTGTGGGTGGGGGGGGGGCGTGCATGATATTTCCCGCCAAGACATTTGATCCCGACACCTTAAACGAACGTGTGTGTGTAACTTAAGAAGACGCTGAGCTACATGATGGATTGGATTTATAAAATAAACACAGAGAAGTAATTTCCTTTTAGGATACACAAAGCACAAAGTATCTGTCTGCAAGGTTCTGAAGCAAAAGAACCACAAGCTGCCCTTAATTCCTTCAGGGGTGGATGGGAAGGACCATACAACGAGATCAAGCAGGGTTGTTGTGTGCTTGTTGGTAAGACAGCCAGCACGTCCATGTTCTTCTTTGCAGATGACGTTCTCATTCATCTCTCCTGCCTCCTACCTCGTACGCTACCTGTACTGGTTACACAAGACTGGGAGTTGTGTCGCATGAACTGGTTACTGGTTACCTGCACTGGTTACACAAGACTGGGAGTCGTGCCAGATGGGATTTATAATTCTGACGCAAAAGTCAAACCACCTGTTGGCCTGGCTTGATTTAGAGGATCTGAATCATGGATCATAATAAAGTAGTATTGAACGTTCCCCCGGTGGGGGGGGGGGGGGGGGGGGGGGGGGGGGTTAGGTCAACGTGCGCTGAGGACGCCGGTGTTCAAACACTCTTATCCAACCTACCGGATGTTTCTGAACTGAGCAGAGGAAGAACAGAACCCTAAACGACACAGAAACGTCACGTCAGTGGACAGAGCGCTAACCGTGACTCAGTGTGCT
>NC_082389.1:17748541-17776041 GCF_031168955.1 Gadus macrocephalus
GGGCTAGCATTTGTAGGCTATGCTCATATTAGCAAGTTAACAAGTTGTAGCAGTCACAATCTCCACGGCAACCCTTTTGAAAGCCTGAGGCCGAAGTTGACCGCTAATGAATGCTGTGATGCTACGGGCATGTGTTACCTGATTAAGATTATTCTTCAACAAAAGCCATGCTTTGTTGTTCAACTCCATCTGAAACTGGGCTTGTAAAGCTCTTTAAGCAGCAGGCAACTAAAGTTAAAAGTTCACTAGTTTGGAACACTTTGTAGTTAAGGGCCCACTTTACTAAAAGCTTAAGATATTCCAGAGCTGTTGCTGTGGTATAACATGACTTAATGTTTTCTAACAACTTTATCAGACAGATTTTCTCATTGAGGGCAATCAAAAAGCTTAAATCTATCAATATTTTTTTTTTATTTTCTTAGTTTCCAACAAAGCTATATACATATATATAATATAAAGCGGCAGATACAAAATGCAATCCTCTGAAGGCCATAAGGGAATATGATCCGAGGGCGCCACTCTGTGGCACAAGTCAGAACTGCAGCGTAATACGGGTTAAGTAACTTGTTTTCGAAATTGGTAAATCCGTAAAAATAAAGCAAAAATAAATAGGTGTCTCTACGTTGTAAGGTAACACTTTATTCCTGTTTTGAAGGCAATCTAATTACAGCTGTGACTGTTATTATTTCTTCTCTCTCAGGCGTGTTACTCTTTGTCAGCTCAGCTTGTGTGAACTTGCCCCGACCAGCAGATATATGGGCTAATCAGGCTGATAAAAATGATGAGTCTGCATGTGTGATGGAACCTGTCTGTGTGTGTGTGTGTGTGTGTGTGTGTGTGTGTGTGTGTGTGTGTGTGTGTGTGTGTGTGTGTGTGTGTGTGTGTGTGTGTGTGTGTGTGTGTGTTTGTGTGTGTGTGCGTGCTTGCGTGCGTGCGTTTGCAGCCCCTCCTCTGTGGTTTGTATGTATGTGTGTGTTTGTGTTTGCAGGCATTTATGCAAATGGTGATGTTTTGTGTGTGTGTTTTAACTTGTGTTCTTGAGCATATTTTTAAGCAAGTGTGCATGCACACACACACACGAACACCAGGTGGGGAATAGAGTGAGAAGGAGATAGAGTGACACAGAGAGACAGAGCGGAGAGAGAGAGGGTTCTGCGTGTGGCGCTGGTCACATTACAGTAAGCCTCATTGTTGCTGGGGGTTTATAAATAACCTTTTGTCAGCTGGAGTCTCCCTTCTTCTTCTCCTCCTCCTCCTCACTGTCCATTATGCACTACTAGCCTCTCCATGGCTTTGTTGGCCCACTCCCACACCTCCAAAAGCCCCTTGCAGCTCCAGAGTCCCCCCTGTTCCCTACGGTCTTTCCCTCTGCCGTGTTCCCTGACGCACACCACGGCAGGACACCGACTGCACACATCAGCCTGACTCTCCGCAGTGCCTGGACGACTACATTCCTCACAGCGCTAGAACGGGTACGTTTGTGTACGTGCTCATGTGGAAATGAATCGAGATCGCAAATCTATTTTTTGGGCAAGCTTTCCATTCTGGAAAGCAAACGTGATGGTGCTTCAGAGGTAAACATCAGGGTGGACGAATCAGCATCCAGCCGGATCCGCCTGGCCTCGTCCGGTGTAGGTGAGCCAGATGGGGGTGGCTACGTCACGTCATGGATATTGCGTATGCTCTGCTAGTTTAGTCTGAACCGGTTGACTGGAATCCCTGAATGTGAGGGTTTCCGCCGCTCGCTGAAATGCAACGCGCTAAACACACTACACACACACACACACACACACACACACACACACACACACACACACACACACACACACACACACACACACACACACACACACACACAACACACACACACACACACACAACACACACACACACACACACAGGATGGCCGTACACAGCATGTGGTTAATCACTGTGTTTACACAGCTATAGTTCCCACCATGGGCCTGACATTAAAGATAAATAAACGTACATGAATTTGTATGAGACACACCTATTGACGTCACACATGTACGTACAAACACACCCACACACACAATAAGAAAAGGGGGTTGAGTGTGTTGTAGTCCATTCCAGGTCAATATTGCGAACGGACTGCTGACGCTTCCATATAAATTAAGAATGAACGCAATAAACGCCAACATGGCGGCCACCCGTGGAGCTCAGTATCCCACCGTGGGGTTCGGTTGACAGTGATGAGCAGTCCTGCCTCTCTGGCCCGCCCCTTTACTGTCAACAGGACGACCGTCAGAGGGACTCTGATATTGTTATCACCGTTACAAGGAACTTTGCCCGCCTGTCCGAGGTATACACGCTAAACACGTTAAATCCCCTTATCTACTTCCTGTTCCCCGTCCGATCACAGTCGAGGCAGTCTCAGGTATCGTCATCCACATCGTCATCAGTGCCATCAGGCCAGTGTGAGTCAGGGCGGTGTGCGTCTGACTCCAGGTGATGTGATGTGTGTGTGTGTGACTTCCTTCCACAGACAGAGAAGCCTGACCCATATACAGAACCCCTTCAGAGGAGACACGCACCTCGGAACAGGAAATAGTGATGAAGAAATATTCAGTGGCTATCTCTAACACAGATTCTAACCATCCCCACCCTGTTTCTCCTTCAACCCCAATTCTACCTTTCTCTCTCGTGACACCACCTTTATTCTCTGTCTATTTCTCCATCAGCCTCAATCTGCCGTCTCTCTCTCTCGCTCTGTGTCTGTGCTGACTGTCATTCCCCTCTCTGCCACAACAGACCGCTGGGGGGAGGATTGGAAGTAGGGAGAGGGAGGGTGGGGGGCATGTGTGTGTTTTTGTGTGTGTGTGTGTGTGTGTGTGTGTGTGTGTGTGTTTTTGTGTGTGTGTGTGTGTGTGTGTGTGTGTGTGTGTGTGTGTGTGTGTGTGTGTGTGTGTGTGTGTGTGTGTTCGTGTGTGTGTGGCTGATTAATTGAAAGCCTGGTTATTCTCTACAGAAGTGCATGAACTGAGGGTTCCTTCAACAGCAACTCTCTCTCTCTCTCACTCTCCTTCTCTTTCTCTTGTTTTCTCGCTCTCTCTCTCTCGATTGAGGCGAGATAGTTGCCATGGCAACCCCTTTCCTGATGTCGATCGGTGGAAATGTGCACATCTGGGTTTTTCTCTCCATCAGATTAGTGCATACGCGCTAATGCTTCCTGAGGCCTGCACCACGGGCTCTGATATAATCATGCTTCTTGTTTTACTCACAGTTTAGATTTGAATTGTTCCAGGGCCAGTAGCATAGTGGCCTATGGTGACGCGCCATTACGCCCAGTCATTCTAGTTATTATTTTTCTTATTACGAAAGCATTAAAAAAGAAACCTGATAGTGATAGGTGGGACTCGTTATTTTCTTTCGTGCCCGTGGTTGATTTAAAACAAGCAGGCTCACACACTGAAGCCCCTCGGACATCGAACCAACCTAGTGCTCAGCTTCTTCCCCCTCACCTACAACAACAATACACAGCCCAAACACTGTGGCGAGACTCAACCATGATACATTCAAAAGGCCCAAACTACACTGAAGCAAACGGGTAAAGCATCACTGGTTCCTCACGATTGCCACATACTGTACACTCACGCTGGCAAAGAAAGGTGAAGCAATATGCGCAATTCCCTAGGATTTCTCCAATTGCGCTCTGTTTCTTACAGCTGTCGTAATCAAAACATCTACACTAACATCACGTCCCCACTGACCATCTGGCCCTCGACCTGATGGGTTACCTAGTAGGAGCTGGAGAGAGAGAGAGAGAGAGAGAGAGAGAGGGAGGGGGAGAGAGAGAGAGAGAGAGAGAGAGAGAGAGAGAGAGAGAGAGAGAGAGAGAGAGAGAGAGAGAGAGAGAGAGAGAGAGAGAGAGAGAGAGAGAGAGTAGAAAGAGGTAATTACTAACGATTATACATAACGTTAATTAACCGAGAGAAACACTCTTTTGAAGATGTCTGTAATGTATATCTGTCTGTCTGTAGAGAATCTGCATGCGTGCATGAGTGTGTGTGTGTGTGTGTGCGTGCGTGAGTGTGTGTATGCGTATGGGTCCATATGCGTGCATGTCATACGAGGATGCTGGCACTCGAGAGGAAACCCTGCATCCATCATTCTTGTCCATAAACAAAACCACGGTGACCAAGTGTCTTGCAGTCGAAGAGAGGAGATATTATAGCCCTTCCCCTCACACACACACACACACAAACACACACACACACACACACACTGGCTCAAAGACTAGAAGAGCTGCAAATCAAGTCAGGCTGCATTCTTGGCCTTCACGTAGCTGTAATGGAATCCTTGCACCAGACAGCCAGGCAGACAGGCAGAGAGGGAGACAGGCAGAGAGGGAGACAGGCAGAGAGGGAGACAGGCAGAGAGGGAGACAGGCAGAGAGGGAGACAGGCAGAGGGTAGTCAGGCAGAAGGGGTACATGGAGACAGGCAGATAGACAGGCAGACAGGCAGACAGAAAAGCAGACAGGCAGACAGACAGAAAGTAGAAATGCAGAGAGGTGGGAGGACAGGCAGACAGTCAAGCAGGCAGGCAGACGGACAGAAAGGTCGACATGCAGATAGGCGGTCATACAGGGCAGACAGACAGGCAGGCAGACCGCATGCAGTCTCTACACCTAGCAGTTAAAACAATGGCCCCCACTGTTTCTCCAAGCTGAACTTGCATGGAAACCAGAGGTCCCACCGACATAAGCCTCGTGGTATGACCAACCCCCCCCCCCCCCCCCCCCCAAACCCCACACCCGGCCCCACCCATCACCACACCCGGCCCCACCCATCACCCCCACCCTGGAACAGCAAAGGAACTGCTCCACACAGAAACACACACACACACACACACACTGTTCTTTTTATACATTTAGTGCATTAAAGATGTTACTAAATGAGAGTCACTAGAGTCACTAGAGCAGGGCCGCAGGCAGTCCCGTGGTGCACCAACAACGCCGCACAGAGGACGGGCTTGTGTGGCGGCGCGAAGACGGCCGCGGCTCAGAGACGAGCAGGGAGGGACAGATGAACCTCCCTGGAGGCTACATAGCTGTGTGATCGCTCCTAGACAGCGATCGGGAACTTTGCAACTGACGCATAAAGCCAAAGAAAGAACACGGTGGGGGGGGGGGGGGGGGGGGGGCGGCTAGGGTAGGGTCGTGGGGGGGGGGCTAGAGAGTCCACAACATCCTGCTGAGGGCTTCTGGGTTCATTCCCTTCCATGCTGCAGGGCTGCTGCTGCTGCGCCCACGCTCGGGCAGGGCGCCCGACACACACCTGCTCGTCCAGACGGCGGATCTGAACCTAATGGAAGTCACTTTGGATGGAAGCGTCTGCCAAATGACTCAATGGTGAGACGTGCGTCTGCGTGTGTGAGCGTGCATGTGCATGAAGGGTGGGGCGTATGGGGTGCCTCAATCGCAAAGCCGAAAGAGGAAATGTCCCAAGAGGCTCCAATTTCCTTGGAAACCCCCAGAGAGCACCCAACTGAGACCACACCGTTCACTTTGTGGTGCACTAACACTCACACCTTTACGTTTGCTAGCTCACAGTTGAAATCTCCCAATGCATCACACAACGGCAAAGGGCCATGAGACGCGGGGGGGATTATTGTGATGGTGAACGGGTGCTGATGACTGAACACAGTGGCTCAGTGATCGCTGCGAAGAACGGCGCAGCGGGCGTCGTTGTTGTTCACCGTGCACGTTGACAAGATGAGACATGGCAGTTACATACATCATGCATCAGTCATCCACTCAGGTCACCAGTATAGAAAGGTCAAAGTGCACCCGATGAGGATGCGTGTGTTTGGATGATTGGGTGGGTGAGTGAGTGAGTGAGTGAGTGAGTGAGTGAGTGAGTGAGTGAGTGAGTGAGTGAGTGAGTGAGTGAGTGAGTGAGTGAGTGAGTGAGTGAGTGAGTGAGTGCAACCAAGACCTACAAAAAATGTATTACATATTTCTAGAAATTAGATTATTTTGTGAGATTTCCCTCCCCCCGCCCCGCCACACACTCACCCACCATTGCCACCTCTCTCTCGCTCTTTCGCCCACATCACACTGCGTTGGACATTAAGGGACCTGTTTCGGACGCCAGGGTTGAGGACACAATTCACTTTTTTCACAATAACCACCGGTATTCTAGGAAGTAATGCAGGCATTATGTCGCCCTAACTGTGAATGCAGAGGGTTTGCCAGCCCACTGCTCTATGAATGGAGAGAGAGATACAGAGAGAAATAGAGACAAAGAAAGACAGACAGTGAGAGAGAGAGAGAGAGAGAGAGAGAGAGAGAGAGAGAGAGAGAGAGAGAGAGAGAGAGAGAGAGAGAGAGAGAGACAGGTAGAATGGTAAAGAAACCTCATTCTATGTCTATGACCTAGTCTCCAGTAAAGTTATTATTCATCTAGTTTAATACTATGTTGCGGCTTATTTTTTAATTTTTGTTACCATGCCAATAAAGCCATTTTAATTTGGAGAGAGGGAATGATTGAGAGAGTTAGAGAAAAACAGAGACACAGAAAGACAGCCAGCGAAAGAGGGAGAGAGAGAGAGGTAGACAAGTCATTCTATGACCTGGTGCACCGGAATTAGGTAATAATTTAGTTTATTATAATCATGCCTTATTTTAAAATGTTTTTTACCATGCCAATAAAGCCATTTTAATCTGGAGAGGGAGAGAGAGGGGAAAAGAGAGCGAGAGCGAGAGCGAGAGCGAGAGCGAGAGAGAGAGAGAGAGAGGGAGGATGGCAGTGGATAGGGTACTAATGAGTTGGACTTATCAATGGCCTGTCTGTATTCTGTCCTTCCCTAATGGCCGGGGGGACAACGACAGTGGCTGTGATGATGTTGCATGTAAACATCATAGCCACTGTCCCTATGTGTGGGGCCTTCGATTTTAGCCATCAGTTCAAGGCAAATTATCCGTTTCTCATGGTCTCTAGTGAACTACACACAAGCTGGCCGAACTGGAAGTGATCAACGTTACAGTACGTGTAGGCTATTACATAAATCCTTACTAGCAAAGGAGTGGTCACCTCGCCTAGGTTCAGCTACTATTCAGAATATAGGGTGTGAAACAAAACAGGATGTATTATGTACACATTAAAGCCTGCTTCATAAGATGTAGGTGGGGCATGTGGACAAATAGGACTGGGAGGAAAAACATGATCTGACGGTATAACATAGAGTCGAGTCGTTCAATCACCTGTTGCATGCGAACACTTTCACCCAAATCACAGTGGAAAGACATAATAAAATATATATATGTTCAGTTAAAATGCTATAATGCCCCCAATGCTTGTTGGCGGATACATAGTACAACATAACAACTTGTAACAGACAGTAAGGTTCAAGGAAATCAAGGTTTTCTATCAGCGTGTCAGTGAGCGCAAACCTGTTGCTGCTGGTGGAGAAAAGGCACCCAGACCCCCGTTTACCTGTCCGGGTCAGCGATCAGCCTTCTGTTGGTGTCTCCTTCCCCTGGAGCTCCTGTCCGGGTCAGCAATCAGCCTCCTGTCGGTGTCTCCGTCCCTTGGAGCTCAGCGGGATCCGTCAACACACTGGGAGGGGACCTGGCTCCCACTCCGATACGCGTAGAGTCAAAACTGGATTAATGTCTTTACACCGAGAGAGGGATGGAAGCGGTAGACTTGAACACTGCTGCCTACTCTTGCCGCTTTCACTTCTTATCTGTAATATTTAATTATCTTTGACTTTTCTCCACGGTTTGACTGGACGTCTCCTCCTCACCAGGGCTTATTTTCTTCCAGTTGAGGCTTCGTGACGAGAACCGCGGAACTTGGTCGGGTGGATGAAACGAGATGCCACGACCCCTAGCGGAGGTTCAGAGAACATGTGTGTGTAGAGATATGGTGGAGTGTGATTTATAGAGCCGCCTTGCAGAGGCGCACATTACCTATAAATCAGAGCATTCTTTTTAGGCCCCATGTTAGAGACCCTAGATTCCACTAGTGAATATGCTGAACTTTTTTTATTTTACCTCATTTAATCAGGAAATCTAATCACTGAGATATTATATTTCACAAATGAGCAGTGTAAATGCTACATGAACAAAATAAAGAGCAGACAAATACAATACGCAACAAAAAGGCAGGAGCTCAAGTAAAAGAGAATGAAAACACAGATATAAAGTAAAAGATTTTATTTAAATTAGAATAAAATGCACAAAATAACTAGGGCCCATGTGTAAAAGGCTCGTCAACTTCAAATCTCTCTCAAACAACAAGGATACTACTTCATGCGAATACATTATAAATTGATTATAAGCACTTTAGAAAAAATTGATATCTACATTGTAACAATGAATGACATTACAAGATCCATTTCGCTCACCGAATAACACCTATGTAGAGTCTGTACATTTCCCCAACAATAATAAAAAAAGGTAACATTAGAGAATAGCTTCTCCCTTTATCTATGTTCTACGAGAGCGTATTGGTGTGAGTGCACATAGAGGAAGCCTTCGATGAGACCATTAGGCCAACATGAAAATATAGGACTAGAAAAACATACATTCCCTATAAAAATCCAAATTGGTCATTTACTAGCCAATAAAACCCTGTGGTCCATCCCATAACAGAAAGACCCAGGTTGGGTTTCAGTCAGTCATTCTACTGTGAGCCTACCTACCTAACAGAAGACTCTGGTGTAACGACTGCTTTTAACAACGGCTACAACACTGATCTGGATGGTTTGAAATGAAGGGTTTTGTAATATGTACCACCCCATACGAGTTCGCACAAAGTACCAAAAAAAATAAAATAAAAAAAACACTTTACAAAGAACTGCAACCGATGAAACAACAAGACGGATAAGTCGTTGTGATTGGTCAGACTCCTGGAGACAGAGTGAGAGAGGACTTTATCCCAAGTGTCCATGATTGAGTCAGGCAGTGGAGTGGAGAGGAGTGTAGAGCCATAGAGAGGAGCGTAGAGACCCTACCCTAGCTGACGAGAGGCCCCTTAGTGTCGTTGATATAAAAAAGGTTATGACTTTAGGGCCCCTAGGGAGCAGGAGGCAGCAATCAAGGGCCCGGCCCGGCGGAGAGGGGCTACTCCTGTGCCGCCTTCCCCGTCATCTTGTACAGCTCCGTGGGCCCGTCCACGTGGGTGATGGTGGTGGTCAACTGGATCTCCTCTCCACTGGCTCCGGTGTCACCTAACACACACACACACACACACACACACACACACACACACACACACACACACACACACACACACACACACACACACACACACACACACACACACACACACACACACACACACACACACACACACACACACACACGTTAGCTTGGAGGGTAACACTACTCGTCTACTTGTTTATGTGAACATTGTCAAACCCAATATGTTCAAAAGATACCAGTATGCCCAATTCAATAATCGAACCATCCTTCTCGAAGCAGAACATGGATGGTTTTCATTTACCAACCTTTCCCCACCCCTTTTCCTCCTCCTCCCCTTTTGGAAGGAAGCCTGGAGTCCATTAGCTACAATGACTTGGACCAAGGCAGTCACCCCTTCCCCTGGGGATCTGTTTGTTCTCCTTCTCTAGCTAACTGTTCCCAGACAGGTAGCCATTAATGAGGAAATGCATTCAGCCAGCTGCTTCTCTGTGTAGAAACACATGAACTCTAATGTGTCCGAGAAGCTGGTACCACTACATTGTTGATCAGAATGTAGGCAATACCGTGATGCACAGCGCAGAACGAGTGGGGGTTTCAAGTGGGGTTAGAATTTAAAATATGTAAAACTATAACTACAAGACTACATGGACATGGAGTCACAAAAAAGCTTAGGGACAGTGTTTCAGTGACTTTAAATCACCACTACATAGCGAGAAATCATCCAATAGAGGGGGGTATGACTCCCAAGGATGCTCTTATGGGCCCCTTCTTATTCAAAATACCCCAATGAGGACTTTCACTGACACCATCCCATCTAGTTACTTCAAGACGTGGCGCCGTATGCACAAAGCTTTTTATCTTACTGCTAGGATTGCTCCTAACACGCGCTAAAAGTTTTTACGTTTTTTTAAAAAAGTAATTCACAAAGCCGCTGAGACCTACTCATGCTAGGATAAATCACTAAGAGTGAACTAAGAGTGACGCCCCTTTACACCGTACTGACCGCTTCTAAACTCGTGCACTCTCGTGCACGAGATTAGAAGCGGTCAGTACGGTGATTGCAGGCGGTCTCGGTGAAACTCATCCGCAACAACCCCGAAAAGGCTCCAAATGAAGTCCTACCTGCAGTTAGCAGAATACACGCATGACGACAAGTTTGTGCAGCCCACATTAATGACGTATGCATGTTAAAGCGAAAGCTAACAATAAAAATACATCAATTGCATTACATCAAGGAGGTGTTTAAAAGCACCCAGCAAACCATTATCCAATGAGAATATTTCCAGCACTTAAACACTTTAAATATCAGCCCATACCTCCGTTCAAGTCCTCTTATCATGATGTATGAAAGCGAAAACAAAATCATTTTACAATAAATGATTAGATCATCATAATCATAAATCAGAGCAGTTCTATTATTTTCTACTTGAAACCAACAGCGCTACTGTTTAAATAATGATCATTATTATTAGTAAAGTGATTCATCCCCATTATTTGAAATAAATAATGTTGATTAAAGTCATGTATTACCATTAATACATGAGACAAATAATGATGGTTTAAGCGATTTATTTATGTATTAAATAATTAAAAAGGTAATTTGTAACATTTGTAACATTGTGTGTTTTAACCATCACTGATGGTTGCGATATTCCCAAAACGTCAGCATTGCAAAGTTGCATTTTCCCTGTTCCCAATTCGCAGTCCTCCATTGTCTCCAAATAATTTTGTCTCGCTGCAGCAATTTTCAGATTCTTTGTGGATAGGTCTTACTGAGTTAGGAGTCCTCTCGAGGACATTTTAGCCCTCCTAGACTTAGGTGCTACTTTTAGGCTTAGATACTTTGTGAATTGCTCTTAGCAAAATAAAGACTGACACGTCCATTATTTTAGGAGTTTCTCCTAAATTTGCCACATAGCGGATACTTTTAGCCCCAAGATTCTTTGTGAACGTGGCCCCAGGACATGGACCAAAATAAAATACAATAAATCATGGCTGGTCTTTCTTCATATATTTGCGACCCAAATGTATTTGTGCCTACTTCAGGTATTCATAGGGCTGTAAGACGTAGCAATGGCACAAGTCTGCACTGGTGCTAAAAAAGATTTTTTACAATTACATTGTAACTCATAGCAATGATTTACAGCTAGCTGGGATTTGTGACGATAGCTCAGCGCTGCTTTGGCAGAGCTGTTCCCCAGCCATCGGGACAAACCCTCCCACTTTCTGAAAGCCATGTCCCGTCACAACCTGCGGTTTTACGCAGAAGTCTCACTGAAATGGTTGGAAAATGCTGTTTGAATTCAGTTGGATAGGGCCTCTTAGGAAAGGGGTCCGAGAATTCGGGGGGAATGGGCATTTGCATACCAGCCGAAAGCTACAGGGTTTAATCCCATGCACAAAACCTTCTTATAGGCACCGTGGAGCGAGCTGCCAAACCCGTGACCCCTCCTTAAAGACATGCGTCCTATTCCACTAAGAAAATTCAGAGAAATGCACAGCTAAATTACTAATTAGTAAATACAAGCAAGCACGCAGAACAAGAGCCATTGAGGCACTAGTGTTAACCTGGCATGCGATTCCCTTTGGGCCAGATCTACCGTTAAACACTATAAGCTAGTTCATTGACATTCTAGCATTTGCCTTTTCAGAAAGCCAAGGGTGCCTTTGAGTCGGACAACGTACTTATGATGCACTGTCCACCGGACTGGTTGTCTCCGTAGCGCTTGTGCGACGGCGCGTACAGGAACATGATGGCGAACACGTAGAGGTTCCACATGCCGTAGATCCCCGTGAAGAACGCGCTGTTCAACTCCAGCTTTTGGCTGCCCCATTGCCAGTGGCCTTCCATCACCTAGAGAGAGAGAGAGAGCGAGAGCGAGATCGACACAGAGACAGAGGGAGAGAGAGAGAGATCGAGAGATAAACAGAGATCCCTGCGGTCAGGGTGCTAAAGCCGCAGATGGGACTCCTCGTCCGGGCATCTGTAGAAGGAGGCCGCGCCTCTGGCTGAGGCCCAGACTCACCTGGCTGAGGATGAAGAAGATGACCGTCATGGCAGCGCAGAACAGAGTCACCAGCATGAGGAACTTGAACCTGAATATCAGGCCCTGTGTGGGGCGACGGGAAACGGGTTGAGAACACTTTCTATAGGACGGACCTCTTCTGAGTGCCAGAAATTACATTTTGTAGTTTAGCCAATGCGTTCATCTTAAAACAACGAGTGTGTATGTGAGGATGAGAACAAGCAAAGCAGATCATCAACATTGCAAGCTCAATAATTATACAGTAGTCTAAGAACTGCACAACCTCGTTTCAAAATGAATAGATAAATTGGACAGGGAAGAGGAGCTTCACCAATAGCTCTGACTTTAGTTTAAAGCCTTTCTCTTCGATCTACCAAACCCTTTAAGGCTTGGAGGGGGGGGGGGGGGGGAAAGGAGAGAGAGCGAGAGAGCGAGAGAGCGAGAGAGCGAGAGAGCGAGAGACCTCGTAGTGGAGCCTCCTGGCCTTGGACATGGCCGGCAGGGAAGACCGCTTGCCGCTGATGTTGCGGAACACCTGGAACACCATGAAGCACAGGAAGAGGAAGTAGAGGCAGGCACAGATCCCCGCCACGACGATGAACGCCATCTTGAGCGACGCTAGGTCAAGGGAAACGACTGGCACAGCACTGGAGGGATTGGAGGAATACAATACAACACAAAGTACAATGCAAACAAAGGACAATGCACACTAGGTGTCCCCAACCTCTTTAGGTCCATGGGCCCATTATTAGGGCTGTTATTATTATTAATTTGATAGCATCTTATTTGCACTTACAACTGCCATGAGCAATGACATTTTTTAAAGAATAATGCATTGCCGTGGCCACACATTTAGGCCTTCCTTAAAGCAAGAGAGCCCTGTAGTCCCTGGTAGGGTCTGATGGGGCTCTCGTGATGCTGCTTATAGAAGCTGAATAGAATGTCTTCCAGACTCCACATGCCTGTTCCAAGTAAATGTCAAATCCCGCGTCTCAGCCGGCACTGTTTATGGATGCTGGGAGACAGGGTGGGTGGGGTGAGTAGAGAGCAATGAACTGATGAATCTTGCATCACCTTGGCAAGAAGTAGACCCCTCTGTACACACACACACACACACACACACACACACACACACACACACACACACACACACACACACACACACCTTACTAGATTGGAAAGCACGGAGCTGGTTGTGTACGGAGTACATTCCAGGACAGAGAGAAGAGAGAGGGTAAGGGGGGGGGGTGAAAGAGGCACAATTACAAGGAGGTCAACAGACTTTTTAAATGGCTGCCGTAAGAACGTCATGTTGTCCCTAGCCTTTGAATCCCTTTCCTGGATAAGGTGTGATTCATGTACGAGTTTGGCTAGTGTGCATCAGAAGAGTTTTGTGACTGATAGTTTGGGCTCTACATTATTTAGAGTAGACAAAATTTGTCACCACTGACTATTTACAGTGAGAACCGTCGAGTGCATTGATGCTTCCAACCTCAAAGAATAAACAGACAAACTCATCAACCCCTGTCACACACACATACACAGACACAAATACACACAGAGTGAGGAAGGATACAGCCAGCTCTGTTCCAACGTCTGAGGCCCAGATACTGTAGAAGGGGTTGGTGAGCTGGACTCCCCTATTGATAAAAAGACAACATTACAGATCTTTAAGCTAATCCTATCCTTAAAGGGCTAGACAGTGTAGTGGCTAGAGTGTTTGAATCTCATCAAACAGGTTCTGGGTTCAAACCCCAATGTCAGCAGCCTACCCTTACTTGCTCATTAATAACATGTGAACGAGAAAACACACTTCAAGACCCTTGGATAAAGCATTGACCTCAATGAATATTAAATAGTATAATCACTTTACTTAGCAGCATTTAAAACGGGTGCTACTGTCTAAATTCACACTATTTTAAAGAGTGGTTGTGAATGAATACTTATGCACACATTCACAATTTATTCATCATTTGCAAAATATAACCAGATTCTGTTCCATCCGTCTTGAATTCTCCCTCTGAGTGGACTCCACCGTTCAAATGCAGCTACACTATTTGGAGTAGAATGTAGCACACTCTCAGGTAATCAGTTTACTAGCTTCCATGGATTCAGCACACTGCATTTGTATGCCTATTAGTTTAATATCTGACATCACCGGGTTCACAGGGCACAGAGCACGGAATCATAACACACAGGCCAAGAACAAATGGTGATGTAACTACAAAAGGAGAACATGCTGGTTGTAGCATTGTTGTCGGAGAAGCCGGTATTTCGACCATTTGTTACATATTAACGAACATATTTGTTACATATTGGACTTTTAAATGAAACTGCACACATAATAAAGCTGAAGCTGTGGCCATTTATTGTTAGCATTCAAATGCATTTACGACGGTGCCATTTAGAAAAGCCAAGTACATATTGTGAACCATTAACCACGGGCTTGGCCTCACCTCTCACACATGTCGAAGATGAACAGGCAGAAGGAGCCGAAGACGATGGGTCCCACCTGCTTCCAGTAGATCGAGAACCTGTTCCTCTCCGTCTGGTCCTGGACACACAACACCAAGTTAGCCCCGGCTAGCTCGACCCCCCGCTCCTCCTAACTGGGGGTCCAGGAGACCCCGAGCAAGACGCACGACGAGCTGGCTGCTTGACTCCGCCGTTGGTGTGTGAATGTGTGGATGAATGGGTGAATGTTAGGAGATATTGTAAAGCGCTTTGAGTGGCCACTGGATAGATAAGGGCTATAGAAATGCACTCCATTTACAATTTATTTACCAAGAGGAGACTTTCAGACAGACTGAGGTGCACCCAATTTACTCCTTTTGTCTGCGGATGAAAATGTCAAAGTGAGTGGAGAGCTACTCCATGCGCAGATCTGAAGAGGACTGGTGAAACATCAGCATGACCATTCAGAGAAAAACAATGAAAGATAAATGAAAGGATCCACTGCCTTTGAACATTAAGGAGGAAGGGGCCGGGTCAGGTACCATGAGGTGCTCCCCACAGAAGATGATCCAGAAGGAGAGCAGCATGGAGTAGAAGATGCCCTGCCGTATGTCTCCGAAGAGCAGCATCCAGGTCCAGTCGAAGCCAACGGAGAACCACTCCACGGGGATGTTGATGAAGGTCATGGAGATGCCCAGAGCAAAGATGACCCTGGAAGGTACAGGAATCATTGAACAGGTTACTCGACTGTGGTCTGTCGGCGGGTTCGGTGTAGACCCGGTTAACCTGGGAGGCTCCGTGGCAGACGCTGAGCCCGCTAGTGGGCTGACCCTGTAGGCAGTGAGGACCCAGGGCCCATCCCACCTGGGTTCCTGTGCTACATGTCATCGCCTCTCTTCTCCAACCCACTTTCCCGTCTCTCTTCCCTATCCATAAAAGGCACAAAGATGCCATCTCGCTGGTACACGTTGTCCTACATCTTATTAGCAATATTCCTATAATTATCACAACTTGCAGCCATTAATTACATACCAAATATTAAAACAGAATATTGCAAGTCATTTCGGTGGTTCAAAGAAGTGGATCCACAGGCCGATACAGGACAAAGCATCAGGGGAGGCTGTTTATGTATGCACCGAAACACATGACTCAACAATATCCACCAAGCTAGGATGAGAGAACTGTTGAGGTGCATAAAATAAATTATCAAATAATGACACACACACACACACACACACACACACACACACACACACACACACACACACACACACACACACACACACACACACACACACACACACACACACACACACACACACACACACACACACACACACACACACACCCGGGTGAGTGTGTAGACAGTATGTGACCAAAACACAAATATGTTCCCCAAATGAAAAGAGTCTAGACATATCAGCGTTCAAGGCAAAGTCAAGAATGTTCCCGCCTCATAATCAGAGCAACGTTTCTGGGAAGACCTCGGCTTCAGGTCTCAGCACGCTGCGGAGCGATTAAAGGATAATGGTACAGAGAAGAAACGGAGGGGGGCTGGTCCGTGTAACCGTGGTGACGGAGGTGAGGGCTGAGAGGGAAGCTTCAGGAGGGTAGAGGGAAAAGGTTAATAAGAGTATGTGTAGGCACAACATTTATGTTCGTTATGTCAACGTGAGATAAGGCCTCTGTTATCTGTCAACGCGTAGCAGATAGAAAGAAAGAGAAAAGATAATAATCAGGAAGCCTCAGTGTTTTATCCCGACGTAAACAAGAGTGAAACCACATTGGATTGGTATGCAGAACATTTGGAGCATGAAGCGCACACACACACACACACACACACACACACACACACACACACACACACACACACACACACACACACACACACACACACACACACACACACACACACACACACACACACACACACACACACACACACACACACACACACACACACACACACACACACAGGGTCTCTAACAGACGCTAAAGCCACAGAGTTCTTCCTCACTACATTAAACCAACTTGCACTCAGTTTTGACACACGCCCATCACCCAAACAGAACTATTTGTCCCTTCAGACCCAAGAGTGCTCCGGACCCATGACATCACTGCCACTAAAGCTTTTACAGCATTAAATAATTATTGGCCTTCACAAATAGGCTGGAGTGGCACTGCCCGTCGGCCATCTGGGAATCACATCTGTGGAAGACCAGGAGGACTGTAGTGTGTATGCGAGTGTACGTGCATTACTAGCTAGTATGTCGTGTAATGTTTTACATGCTTGGCTAGGTCTTTCCTGTAGTGCTCGTCCCAGACACACTGGCATGACTCTGGTCTGGTTCTTCCAGAGGTTGGCTAGCGCTACTAGCACTATTTTACACTGCGTGCGACATTCTGATCACGCACTCCAGTAAATGCTTGCTGACCCTCACACCGTGTGTGTGTATCTGCGTTTAAGAATCAACTTCCTGCTTGTTTTTCGCTGAATCTTGAGCCATCATGTGGAGTTCACTCAGTGTCTGGACATGTTTATTCTTACCATTATGTAACCACAAGTCAATATCACATAAAATAAAAGTCCCTTGTATTGTTTAACAGCATATCTTCCATCAATCTCAAAGAAGCCATATCAACATACAGGAGCCCTTTATAGCCTTTAGTGCCGAGTGCTCTGAGACCTTTAACCAGGGAGCCAGATGTACGCGTGCAGGCCGGCGCTGCAGTTCCACCTCCGCTGCAAGGGGACCGATGAGCTCACTAAGCAGATGTTCTGAGGTTCAGAGCAGAGTGCTTCTTTAGGGGCACGGAGAGCGACGGTGTAGGTCTGGGTCCAGAAGTTTGTGGTTTACTGGATTTGTGGCCGCGCAAGTAGTAGTACAAGAGTAGCCAGGTCGTTTTATGAATATTTACGTCCACATGACGCATGTAGAGAATTATTTTAGCGGCCATCCCAATTCAATAGCATCCAATGCATAAAAAGACAAACTGAATTACTTCTCCAGCAGCACGGGGGGCCGGGTCATGAGGGTGATCCGTCTCCAGTACCAGACGAGGACGATGAGGATGCTGGGGGTGAGGAAGGTCTTCATGGCGAACCAGACCTTGGTGAAGCCTCCGTTCTGGTGGATGCCCTGCAAAAAACAGCGCGTCAACATCTCATGATTCATCATTTCAGTAATGCAGTGTATACTGCTACCCTATTAGGGTCCACCTCAACGGCCTGTGATGATTATTTTGATTTAAATAACTACGACGCATATTCTGTGAATTGGTGTTTTCTGTATGTACATTGTTCTGTAGTTTTAAAAATAAAGTTCTAGTGTTTGTCACATGGCTAGCTTTCATCTTGAAGAAGTGTACTGTAAATTGCAGGGATCACTCTTAATTGGTGTATAATCCCAAGTAATTGTTGTGCTTTCGTTAGAACGAGACCTTTATCTACAGACAGAGCGGCTCCTCTACCATGGTGTACGTCACGTTTCTACAATAGCCCCGAGTGGACAAGCGGCTATCAAAAGCAACCCGTCACGTTACGCAGTGCACGTAAACATCGGCTTGCAGTGTCGCCTGCTATAGAGACGATTGATCAATACATATAACACATTTAACATTTTCACATTGTTTATAGTCCATTTATGAACAATATTCTTTGGAAATATACAGTCCCACCGACGCAGACTCACCACCAGTTGGATGTCTTTGACCTCCCCGATGCCTACGTTGATCTTCTTGCGTTCGTGCACGGGCAGGCGGATGTTGAGCAGGTAGTACTTGTGGGACACGCTGCCCAACTCCATGAAGGGCAGGAGGTCACAGTCGTAGTAGCGGCCCTCGTTCTCATAGTTCTGGAGGACAACAGGTCAGAGTTTATCCCACGAAAGACACTGACACACGGTGTCAAGGTTTTGTTGTCGAGTGCAGAAAATAAAGCTTCTGTATTGATGGAATCAATTATTTAACATTTTTCTACCATGAGGAAATCCCCAAAATTAGAAACACTAGTTGGAGGAGGGATCTTGTACGTTAATTGAAGAAATATTAGCTGGAAATTTAGCTGAGATTTGTTTGTATACCCGAGATTGTTATAAATCATACCAATCCCATCTCTGGCCCATTGTGATAACTTCAGAATTGCTATGAGTGAAAAGCATATCTACTCCTCTGTCTTAACGCACCGCAAAGCGATAACCTAATCACTCTTATGAAAACATAACAATACTCCACTTCATCAACAAGATGAATACGGAATTACACTGATCTCTCTCTTGAGGTACTACAATGCAGTACCTCAAACATGCCCATTTACCACACAACCCTTAAATGACCCAGAGCCAACATTAATGTCCTCCAGTAGGCCCACGCCAAGCAGTTGATGGCAGTGGAGGTCTCCTCACCTTCTGGGTGTTGAATTTACATTTGAGCTCCCTCTGCTCCAGGGAGTGAGCCATCTCCGTCCACTCGCTCAGAGTGTCGTCTCTGTAGGCCAGGGCCACGTCCACTGTAGCCAGGGCCCCCTCCTCTGTAGAAAAGACCAGACGGAGAGTTACGATCAGAACTCACCCTATGAAAGTATAAGGGGCCGCACACTGATCTGCCCTAGCCTGGTCCTACCAGACTCTCGTACTTTGTTTCACTTGTACAGAGAGTCTGGACCTATTAAATTGACAAACGTTAACTCACTTGAAGGCGGGTGTCTGTTGAAGTTTAAAGCTATTGGATCTGCCCAGTGCCACTCTGGATCTGCCATAACCAATCGCTAACGTTTGGCCGGGAATCACGTTGCGCGCAGGCTGTAAACAAACCAGTGACTGTGCGTGAAGATGTCCGTCAACGAGAGCTGACTTTAACGTCATTGTTCTCAGCCACTCCCTCTGTTCGCTGATTGGATGCACACATTTTGGACGGAGAAAACCCACTAACATACCGCAGACCCAGACCTAGTACTGAAGGGAAATCAAAATTGAGCGGAAGTACTTAGGCAGGCGGAGCCAGGCTAGATCTGCACTGCATGGCAACAGAGTTTCACTGATGCCAGGTGAATGAGGTCATCCTGGCGAGGGAGGGGTGTCAGGAGAAAACAGATAAGCCAACCACTGATGTCAAGATGGATGCATTCATTAATACATTTACAACCAACTAGGGCTGCACCATTTAGTCTGCCATGTATGTGGTCCTGTACCAGCCAAAATATGATGGTTTTGGGAGATAAAAACCAAAACCATCATATTCCCGGCACATGCTACTGTGTATATACACGCACACTTTTTTTTCTTTATACAAAATAAGGTTTTTATATACATTGCCCTATAGTAGCTTATGAATATCTTATGGGTAGAGATATTTCATACTAGTGCATTCCATTCCCAAACCCTGTTCATCCCCACTTATTAATATCTGTTGTGGAAAGACAGACAGCCATGTGCATATCTGTATATGAGGAGGATGGAGGAGCCCAGCTGCTAATAAAAAAAAAAGAAGCACAGCTTTCCAGTTTTCTAATTAGGATAAGCTCAACTGGTGATTCTGGTCATATGTGTGGTTCATTATGTAGTTCAAAATACTAATACTTGTACTTTTCTTCAATATATTTAAAGGACAAAAGAGCTCTCAGGCCTGCCAGAGTTACCAGAGCTATCCACCCGGACCAACCGGCGCTAGGCAGGGCAGTCCTGTTGGCGTTCCTCTCTAAATCAAGGTAGCGTGTTTAGACGGGGCCGTGAGCAGGCGGGCTCAGTAACAGATCCGACGCCATTCAAACTGTATCTTTAGATCGCATTACAAAAGGCAAGTGGTCTCCTCCACCAGCAGGCCTTCAGAGAGCCTCTTGTCCAGTATGAAACACGCTGGCACCCACAGAAAGAAACCCTCTGGCCTCGACGAGGAGAGGGGGAGGTGGAGAGGGAGGAACGCACAGAGAGTTATTGGCAGTCAACTTTGTCTGTATTGCCCCGCTCTCATCCTCTCTCTCCTCTCTCATTGGTCCGGTCGATTCCTGAATGTTACGATTACCGCACGCCAACATACCGCCCATCAAGCCGGCACTCATCACCACGGAAACTAATCCTCCTCAACAGCTGTGTTGTTGCTGGACGCTTGCCAGGGGGGGGGGCGGCTTGATTCGAAGGTAGGGGTGAGACAGGTGGGTGGAGCCGCTTCAGAGGTCACCAGGCATGGTGAACACAAGATAAGGCTTATTAGCTCCGTGGAGACAGGGGGTCTTCTGTTCAGGGTTTTAGTGGCTCACCTCACCCAATCAAAAGGGCAGAATTAGTTCATCTCCGTCAGAGAGGCTGGGGTAATAAATGTTTGATATGAATGCATGATTTTACAAGCAGCCGAGAGAGCGTCAGAGCAGGAGATGTTTTATCCGTTAAGGGGTCGAGTGAAAAGGCCAAGATTCTGTGGTTTGGATAAATAGGCTTCGATAAATTTGTTTGACGTTTCCCATGATTTAAAAGGGTATGGCCGATCAAGGAAAAGTGAATATCGAATGTTTAACTGGAAAAATCTAAAGGCATCAAAATGGGAACAACGATATATTCCAACTATATTACCAACGGTAATATACGGTATATATGTGCCATTACAAAAAGATATATGTGGGAGCAATAAATAGGGATCAATGATTGTCTAAATACATCAAATAGTCACATTTCATGTTATAATGAGATGCAGCATAATATGCAACATTTAAACGTAGCATTAAAAAATAGCCCAATCAGGAATAATGCATTAAATCCATCAAACCAAACAAGGCCATAGAGCAGCTCTCCCTGGCCGTTGGCTGACATTGTGTCCAGTCCACTGCGCTCTCATCCCACTGTGACTAGTTAAACACAGGCTGTAGCCCCCAAATCTGATGGGATATTGGGCCTGATCCAAAATGGCGGCCACAACGAACAAGACGTCCTTAACGCAGCACGGCAAAAGGCGTGTTCATCAACACTATCCATGATCATATATGGGCAAGAGCACAAACATCAGACGTAAAGCACTACCCCGAGGAAGTGGATAGGATTGGGCGACAGATTTCCCCTGAGGGCATTAACTATGAAACCTGGAAACACTTCTCCACCTTGATCCATCCCCCTGAAGTTATCCCAGCACCTCCCCCCCCCCGCCCCCCCGCCCCCGCTAACACAGGAGATCCATCACGGTTAGCGCACGCTCACCGAGTGCCACTAGGATGACAGAGAGGGGAGCCACATTCCTGGGAGTCGCTCAGGCCTCCACCCTGAGACTGAGCGGACTACCGACGGACAACAGGACGCCTCAGGAGGGGGGACACACACACACACACACACACACACACACACACACACACACACACACACACACACACACACACACACACACACACACACACACACACACACACACACACACACACACACACACACACACACACACACTTTTCAGGAGCTAGGGTTACAAGGATAAACCGAGCCACTTTCATATCTTGTGTTATATTCTAAGAGCGAGGTGAGGTGCTTTCAGATTAGGATTCCACCATCCTTGGTTACGCACGACGCACGTATTTACCATTTAGAAATGTACCAGACACTGTCCAGTGACTTAGCGCTATTATAAGCGAGTCATTAATGAGCAGGAAGGAGTTAGGAATCACCCCTACATGGTGGACTAGCGGTCAGCGAGACTGACCACGGACCCACCAGCCTGCCCCTACAACACACGGCCTCATAAGAAATCCTTTCTGGAACACGTTAACAAAGTATCCAATGAGAGCAGAGCGCTATACCTCGCCACTGCTCTACTGACGCGTGTTCAAGCATTCACGCGTGTTCTGCAAAGCGCCCACACTACCGTCGGGTAACACACAGGTCACCAGGAGGAGGTCTGCCTGGAGGGCCGGGCGCCTCACCGATCTGGTTGTGCATCTTGAAGGCGATGTCCAACTGCAGGATGACGAGCATGAACTGGAACCAGGGGCTCATCTCCATGTTTTGCTGCGGGATGTGGACGGCGAACACGATGTTGTTGGCCTCGATCTTCTTGGCCATGGCCTCGTCGAAGCTGCGGATGAGCTCGCACTTGTTGGGCCCCCAGGGCATGAACCACTTGGTGCTCTGGTGGCTCTTGGCCGTGTCCACACACTTGTTGGCCATGTACAGGATCACTGAGGTGGGGCTCGGAGCTGGGAGAGAGGAGAGGGACCCAAGGCACAGTTAAAATGGCGGCTTCACTTTTGATGCAACACACAGCATGAAAATAATTGATAATAACAAAGTTGCATTAAGTCACCAAGTTTTTTTTTTGTATACATTCATTGCAGATATTAAGATTGCCGATATTAAAGGCAGGCACCTCAAATCTTTCGGCTGCGAGCACAACGTCCCTAAACAGTCGACTATCCTGCCCCATTACATTTGAGCGGCCGGATCATCAGGAGCCTCACTCCTCAGTCCTCCATGCTGGATTGAATCCACAGCCAAGGAAACGAAAACAAAGTGTCAAAACACCTTCACCGATGTTTAGAGATGCAACTCCCATTAGCCGCGAGGCACGGGGGCTTTTGAAGTGTTCCGAGAGACTGCGGGGAATTTCCCCCAAAGTCAACTTCAGAGGGCCAGCGCGGCTGTACCCTGAAGAGATTGACGAGCTGAGCTGAGCTGAGATTAGGCCCTGTAGTGTCTGGCCAGAGGATGTCACCAGGCATTATAATGCTAATAGGAACCGGCCCCCCGACCGCCTGTGGTGCGGGCCCCTGGCAGACGGGGAGAACAGGACCTGGGACCCCTATGCTAACTCAGGATCCTGAAGGATTCCTGGAGGAGATTCATGTCCCTGGTTTTCTAAAATGGTGGTCTCGTGGCTAAAGGAGGGAGGTTGTGTTGACCAGGCTACGTATAGAAACTGGAAATGAATAAATACACTGCACTGAAACATGTTTTATTTCCCTAGTTCCTAATTCTAATACTCATCTTCTACTTGCACTGAAACATGTTTTATTTCCCTAGTTCCTAATTCTAATAC
This sequence comes from Gadus macrocephalus, assembly GCF_031168955.1. Lineage (NCBI taxonomy): Eukaryota > Metazoa > Chordata > Actinopteri > Gadiformes > Gadidae > Gadus > Gadus macrocephalus. The sequence goes on from NC_082389.1 coordinate 17,772,200, forward strand.
TCATCTTCTACTTGCACTGAAACATGTTTTATTTCCCTAGTTCCTAATTCTAATACTCATCTTCTACTTGCACTGAAACATGTTTTATTTCCCTAGTTCCTAATTCTAATACTCATCTTCTACTTGCACTGAAACATGTTTTATTTCCCTAGTTCCTAATTCTAATACTCATCTTCATCAGCACACTTGCGTGTGCTGATGATTTTTTTTATCTTGAAGTGAATAAAGTACCCATCCCCCTGAAGAAGCATTAACAAGACCCTTAACTATCACAAAAATAAACCTTATTTTAAGTTATGATTAGCCATTGCAGTACATCAGTATATAATCAACCTAGCAGAGTACAACAACAACCTATCAATGCAGTACTTGACCCAACATCGCAGGTCCACTGAAGAGTTCAGGGAGTTCCATCAGAGATGAGCTGTAGTCTAATCTACCCATCGAAACGTTATCAGTCCACATACACCTGAAGTAGTAAAACAAACCCACACTACAGGGAAACTGATGGCTTTGACACAATAACCTTCTCGCTGTCGACCAAAAAAGGCTTTCGCAAACCAGTGTGTGAGATATGTTCTTCTGCCTGTGTCATTTGGTATAATCGACCGTTTCTGCCACTCTTCAACTCAAGCAGAATGATTTTGACACACACACACACACACACACACACACACACACACACACACACACACACACACACACACACACACACACACACACACACACACACACACACACACACACACACACACACAGGGACCCCTCCCGAGTGTGGTTATGCAGTGACCCCAGAGTCCCCCGTCCTCGCGGCTCCTCCAATCTCCAGCGCAGTGGGTCTACTACAATGACCCCTGACCACATGCCGTGATCCGGGGCTTGTCGGGGAAACAAGAGGAGAGAGAGAGAGACTAACCGTCTCCCTCCCTCCTCTCTCTCTCTACTCAATTACCCCGTCGCCCCCGGCCACTGAGCAAACACAATGGAATCCGGCTTCATTAAAACCATCTCAGCCAGGAGCGCACCCAACAAGCTAATTTATCACCTGCCATTTACACAACATGGAGTAGGTCAGAGTTACAGACACACACACACACACACACACACACACTACTTAAAAACACTTAACAACTCAACCATTCCCTCTGGTACAAACGTCCTTCGGAGATTATTAAAAAGAATGAATGTATACTGAATATGAATCTCAGGAAGAAGCGGTCAGTGAGTTATGAGAGCGACTGGAGACATGGAGTAAAATAGAGTGAGACAGAGGGAAAGTAAATACTAGTCTACATTGACAACCAGCTCCCCGTTAGTCAATGTAGCCTAAGCTCAAAAACTATGCTGTTCTTTCAGCATTTAGCCCAAAGGACACACACACACACACACATATTTAATACGGCCTTGACTTCCGTGTGTGTTGGATTTGAAACAAGTTGACAGCACCTCTCCTTGAGGCCAAAGATAACTTTGACAGCTGAATGCACTTCACTGTGTGTGTGTGTGTGTGTGTGTGTGTGTGTGTGTGTGTGTGTGTGTGTGTGTGTGTGTGTGTGTGTGTGTGTGTGTGTGTGTGTGTGTGTGTGTTTGAAACAAGGACAGAGAAGAGAGAGCATTTTAATTTGCTGGGAGGGGGGACAGGGATTGGGGGAAAGGGGAAAACGGAGGGAGAAACGGAGTGAAACAAAAGGTAGAGAAGGATGTTGCCTGAGGCTGCGGCCAGCCAGACATAACATGGAAGGGGGGTAAGGGGGGTAAGGGGGGGGGGAGAACATTGGAGGTTGAATCAATGGGATGTCGCAACAATTAATGATGTTAATTGCCGGTAGGATGGCGACAGGTGATGATTCAGTGATGTGTTCAATGCGAGGAGCTCTTAGCCCTATTGGGTTTTCTTCGTAGATGACGGTGTTCTGCACGCTGCGTCTAGCACACATACCTCCGTACAAAGCAGTGATTTAGCTCCAGGCAATCCATGCAATGTGGCCAAAACTAAGTTTAACAATTACATAGGGAGCTGATACGACTTTAAGATGGCAAAACCCCCCATTGTCAAGTAATGCCATGGTCGAGTCTTCTCTAGTGCAGTAAATAACGTGGAGTTAACCCTTAAATAGCGTTACCCATGACAATAGTTTGTCAATCCGTGCAAGACATGTAGGCCTACTAGAAACCTAACTTTCTTCAAGAGAAAGTATACATTTCCCCCACCTCAACCAGTCGCGCCCGCATTAAAAGGCTAATTTAACACAAAACAAATAAAAGTAAGGGCAAAAAAAAAACTTGAGTGCTTACCAATCAGACCGCCGACCATGAAGGACAACGCCTGGAACAAAAGCAGGATAACTCCGAATATCACCAACTTTTTGGAGCTCATATTCTCAATAATAGCCCCCGCCATCGTACAGAAAGGTAAAGGAGAACCACAAAAACAAGGCGAAACGGGACGATTTCAGCAGCCCACTACCGGGAACGAGGAAAGGAGAGACGAGCTTGGTCCCCGCTGCTCCAGCCTTGCTTTGCCTTTCAACTTCGAAGGAGGAAAAGGGGAATCACATGACCGAATAGCAGCCAGCTTATCCCTGCACACACACACACACACACACACACACACACACACACACACACACACACACACACACACACACACACACACACACACACACACACACACACACACACACACACACACACACACACACACACACACACACACACACACACACACACACACACACACACACACACACACACACACACACAGCACTTCAGCAGAGAGGGCTGTGGAGCGCCACCGCATTGCAAAAGAAGGTTGGCAATGCAGGTTACTATGTCATTGAATGACTGCTATAATAGCGCCTTGTTGTGCGGGTAACCACAAGTCTATTTCAATATATTAGTATGCTTATATTTTATGTTACGCTCATCCTGCTATATGGAAGTAGGTCTAGTAAGTGAAATGCGAGTGTTTTTATAAACCCTTTTTTATTTATATTGTAGCCTATATTATAGCCTATTTATCTCATAGGTTTGAGAAGATTTAGTTATTACCAAAGGTTATAGGCTTACTTTGGTGAACATTGTGGTCATTTAAAACGATCACATTTGCAATCACACATTGTCTTCCGCAATGTTAAAGGTTCTGAGTCGATGTCAATATTCAATATTTTTTTCTTTCTTAGGTCGAAAGACACTTAATTGACTTGAATTGACTGGCATGCAATCATCAATTGAAAAAATGAATTAAAAAAATAAAGCATAATCATTTTACATAGTTTTTTTTAATTCACAAGTACTGAATAGGATACAGGCCTATATAATAAAAGTTTGCATGCAAAGTGCATTTGAGCTGCATTTTAGTACCAATGATGAACACAGTAAAAGTCCAAACACTGTGGTAATGAATTCAAATTATTCAGCAGAAAGCCCTTCCTTCGTTTTTGCAAAACAAGGTGATTTTGGCACTTGGGGATTCCGGGTCCTGAGGAAAACCAGGTTGGTGAAGCGGAGCATGCGGGGGGGTTTGGGAGGGCCGGGGGCCGGGAGCTAGGAGGTATGGGTGTTCAGAAGCGAGCACGGATTCTGTCCAGCGGATCCGTCTCCCACATCTTGGCGTCCCAGGCCTGGAACCAGCCGGTGAAGATGGGGGGCTCAGCCCCCTGCTTGATGGTGGAGATGGGCAGACCCCTGCGCCCGGAGGGGTCTGAGTCCACGTACTCCTTGGCTGGAGGAGAGGGGGATGAGAGACTGTTTTAGGACTCACTTTCCAGGCCTTCAGCACGCGCTGTTAGCCAAAGACACCTGCAGTGATACAGATACACCCCCTTCCCACCCTCCGATGC
>NC_082389.1:17781041-17883541 GCF_031168955.1 Gadus macrocephalus
AATGGGCTGCAGAAGGGAGGTTTCTCGTTGTTCATATGAAGACAGAAACGCCCTCGTACCTGGACCTTGCCCTTGCCGTCGTCCACCATGCCGTGCTGCGCGGCCATGGTGTTGTTGGAGTGCAGGCTGGAGGCGTCGAAGGGGACCTGCTCCACCTTGGCGATGCGCCCGAAGGTGTAGGCCTTGGTGGGGCCTGTGGTCTGGTCCCTGTCCTTCCAGTCGCTGAAGAACTGCTTGAACAGCGTGGTTTCGCCCCCTGCTGGAAGCACCTGGATCTGCAGGGCGAATGAAAAAGATCATCGAGAGTTAATCCTCTACGGCTGTTTCCATCAGTGCAATGCCATTGAGCCTGTTCAATGACCAGAGAGATCACTAAAGCAAAAGGCCCTGCTAAGGCACAGCAATCCAAAATACTAGCATATTCATAATCACAGTCCTATTTTGCTTTGGTGTAAAATGTCAAATGCATATTAAATGTTAACTGTTGAATTATTATCAGCAACCTTTTTTTTATCTCTATCTAAAATGTACGTATATCAGAATGTAGTATATTGTGTATCAGTTCTTATTCTAATTAGAGTGTGTGTGTGTGTGTGTGTGTGCTTGTGTGTGTGTGTGTGTGTGTGTGTGTGTGTGTGTGTGTGTGTGTGTGTGTGTGTGTGTGTGTGTGTGTGTGTGGTTGTGTGTGTGTGTGTGTGTGTGTGTGTGTGTGTGTGTGTGTGTGTGTGTGTGTGTGTGTGTGTGTGTGTGTGTGTGTGTGTGTTACCTGGGTCTTGGTAGAGTAGCCCTTCTCCTTGATGAACTTCTCAGCTGCGGACATGGCGGCCTTGCGCTCTGTGGTGTTAGCCTTGGGACCTACGTCAGAGGGAACACAGAAACATCAGAGGCTGAACTGAACCCCTCGCCACAGCCAACCGGGAGCACGTCTTTACTAGCGTGTTAGCATACTGTGCACTAGTGTCTCGGCAGCAGCATAGCTTGGCTTGCTAAAACTCCGGGTTAATCATAATCATTCTAGAATAACACACACATGTACAACTGTATAGAGAGAGTTAAGAGGGAGGAGGGAGTATGTAGGGAGAGAATTACATTCTCAATAAATCTATGGACTGAAAAGCGCATGAGGTACTGGTCTGTATTTGTGTCATCATACGATGTGAAATGCTCTGCAGTGAAATAACATGCATATCCACATGAGAAAAATCTGTGTGAATGAACCAACTATGTGTTCCATCATTATGTAGTGTTGTATTTCTATTTGTTGTTGCAGTCTTTTTTTTTCTTTTTTTATAAAAAATAAATTTCAAAAAAGAGGGAGGGGGAGAAGGTAATGTCAGTTCTGTGATGTTTCACCTTTCCACACGAAGACGTTGCGGTCCACCCCGTTGTCCAGGATGTAGCACTCCTCAGCGGACAGACTGGCCTGGAGGAAGGGGCTGGACTGGGCCACCAAAGAGGTCTTCATGGAGCCCGACGCATCTGAGATCTGCAGGGGTTTAGAGACCAAGATCTTAAGCTCTGTCTCTCTCTCTGTGCCTCTACGCCTCTCTATATACCCAATATTGTCTCTGTATGTGTATTTGTCACTTTGTCTCTGGTTCTCTCTTTCTGTCATTCTGTCATTCTCTTTCCCCTCTGTTCTGTGCCTCTGTCACTCTCTCTTTGTGCAAACATAACTTAATAAACCTAGCATATTCACAAATACACACACATACACATTACAGGTTAGGTTCAGTAGTTTTCTTCAACATGATGAAGAATGATAACATATATTACGTTTGGAGTAAAACCAGAAGTGTACTGTGGTAAACAGATCTGGCCTGCAGTGCTGTGACTCACCATGTAGAGGGCGCCCTTCTTCCTGTTGGAGGTGTCCACCTTCTCGTCGTCAGGGGTGCCCGGGGGCAGGCTGGGTTTTGGGCCCAACGCCTGCCAAACACAACGTAGGATTACACCTCACAACACTTCTTTGTCTTGCTTACTTTCACTTGCTCCCTCGTTCCCCTTAATCTCTCTCTCTCTCATATCTATCGTTTGGATCTAGCCTACCCCTCTCTTTCTCATCCACTCTTTATCTCTCTCAAGCCCTTTCCCTCTTTCTCTCGTCCCCTTTCTCTCATCCCCTTTCTCTATGCCCCCTCTCCCCCCTCCCATCGTTAGTTGCCATAGCGGGCTGCTCTTTGTCTCTGTAATGTGTTCCTGGCGCTCCGCAGTCACGGTGGTCACAGTGACCTGCTCTGATTTATTCCACTTCCCCTGATGGGAACTTCCGGAAGAAGCCTGTCCACAAAGGATATGGAATGTTTCAGTGTGTTATGTGTGTGTGTGTGTGTGTGTGTGTGTGTGTGTGTGTGTGTGTGTGTGTGTGTGTGTGTGTGTGTGTGTGTGTGTGTGTGTGTGTGTGTGTGTGTGTGTGTGTGTGTGTTATGTGTCTGTGTGTGTGTGTGTGTGTGTGTGTGTGTGTGTGTGTGTGTGCGTGCGTGCGTGCGTGTTTGTGTCCCTTACGTCTATCATGGCCTGCGGCTCCCCTCCGTCGTCCACCATGTGCAGTTTGGCACGGCCGTTCCTCTCGTTGTCCCGGACATCGATGGCCACCTGGGACGCCTTCAGCCTCTCGAAGCGGTTACACTCACTGCCACACCACTGGTAGATATCCTGGAGGGAGGAGAGGGTGGAGGCGGTGGTGGAGGGGATAGAAGGTAGAGCAGAGATACAAAGAGAGAGAGAAGGGAGAAACCGTTACAAATCCAACCTGTTTTCCTCGACCTTCCGGAGGTAAACAGAGGTGAACGTGTCTTCGTGAAGGTCCTCCCTGGACAGCTGTTTCTACTGTCTGCACACTGAGAGCCGTCATCCAGTCCCAGACACACTGATCATGTTCACCTCACAGGAGCTCTCTAGTCGACGTGCGTCTTTCAATGACGGAGAATAATGCAGTAAGCACATCATGTGATCATTATTATCATTATACTACTTATTCATATTCTGCCTTTGAAAAAACAGCGTCATAACTTATTTACCGTTGCAGAGTGGCTAAGAAGAGGACGATATATCAATATAAAACGCCTACTATTTAATATTTTAGGGACTTACAGTGAATTCAGATACAGGACATTTGTGAGCTTTCAGGGGTTATGCATCTTGTTCTGACCTTGGGAGTCAAACCCTCAACCCTCTGGTGGGGAGTCAAACACCCAGGCCACTACACAAGTAGTTCCCAACCCGTTTTTACTTTGGGTGCCTGTTTTACACTAAACACTGCTTATCAGGCTTCTCCAAGGGTGGGAACACATACACCCTCCTTCCAACCCCACCGTGCCGCCCTAAAAGGGGTTATAGACCAAGATCTTCCTTCAGCTCTCTCTCTCTCTCGCCTCTACGCCTCTCTTTGCACATCCAATATTGTCTCTGTCACTTTGTCTCTGGTTCTCTTTTTCAACGTCATTCTGTCATCCTCTTTCTCTTTGCTTCTGTGCCTCTATTTCTCTCTTTGTGGAAACATAACTTAACCAACCATAGCATATTCACAAATACACACACATACACATTACCGTTTTTTTTTCAGTCATTGTTTTCTAGTTGATGACGATGATAATGATAAGATACATTATGTTCGGAGCAAATCCAGGAGTGTACTGTGGTAAATAGGTATTTCTCTGCAGTGCTGTGACCAATATTCAGATTCAGATTCCACTTTATCTGTCATTGTGCAGTAGTACAATACTATCTAATACTCTAACACAACCAGCCCTCGGGCGAGCCCACCTTGCCCAGGTCCACGATGAAGCAGTCCCCCTGGTTGAAGGACCCCCAGCTCAGGGGCACCTCGGTGGCCCGGATGGCCCTCCGGCCCTTGATGTGCAGCAGCCGCTTCACGCTCATGTCGTTGGTCACCACGTGCTCGAAGCCAGAGGCCACGCCCCCCACCTGGTCGGGAGAGGGAGAGAGTCAGCTGTGGACGTCGAGTTAAGGATGCGTGTGACGCGGGGATTGGCCGTTGGTAGGGGATGGGAGGAACACTAGTCGCCCACGCCAGATGACATCAGAACTAAAACAAGGAACGATAATAAAAATGGAAGAACATTAATGAAATGAATGATCCTGCAATGCCGAGGTGCGCACAGAACAGACAGCTTTGTTCCGACCGTCCTACTTATCTCTCGGTTTCTTATCTTCTTCCTTATTTTTGGATTCCTCTGTTGAACTGTGGACATCACCTCCTCGTAGTTGTTACAGATCAGCTTGTACCCACTTCATCATGCTTTTTGATGAAGTGTTGCAGAGTTAATATAGTTAATATATCTTGTTATAATTGTTTGAATGTCTTTGATGGGGCAGGTGGGGGTTCTTTCTCAGGCATCCTTCTCAAGGTTGCCTACGGGTAGACCGTGGCAATGGGGTCCTAATCCCAAAGCTTTGAGTAACACCATGACCACTAGGTTCTTCAGGTTGATCATAAGATGAGAAACAAGAGGGTCACACGACACTGAAGAGGATTCAAACAGGGTGACCAATCCGCTGGTGGCAGGAAACAGGACTGAGGGCCGGTTGGAATTAATAAGCTTCACCTCACATCCGGAGACATACATAAACCACAGCTGTTTCATTATCAATATTGACATGGAGGTATAACAAACAGGATAAAACAAACACAGGGAACCAAGTCAACATTTGTTCTGGCCGGCTGTTATTAGCATGGAGCTAGCATGATGAGCCTTCAGTGCCCTGTTCAGGGAAGCTTGTATTTCTGCTTCAGAGTTCTCTCTCACCGCCATTTCCCATGCAAAGCAGGAAAACAAAGCAGGCCACCTTACATACACATGTACGGAGTGACCGCAGATAGGGAACAGTGACCACATTTGTTTACTACATAGGGCTTACAAATGTGGAAGGTAAGCAAATGTCCTTCATACCAACTGATGGTTACACATGAAAGGACTTCATTGAAAAGAGTTGTGTTTCCATGCACCCATTCAAAGCCTAGTCCAAGCATGGAAATCGCCCGTCAAAATAAATATAAATACTGTTTACATAACCCCCTTGAAATGCAGACCATATTGGAAGTCAATTCTACGGGACCTACTCTGGAGAAGGAGAAGGGAATGTTTCCATGGAAAACAAGTGGACCAGCGGAGCATTTTATTAGGAAAGTGAATCCACACACACACACACACACACACACACACACACACACACACACACACACACACACACACACACACACACACACACACACACACACACAGAAATACTAAAACAAACACAAAAACAGTAAGTGCAGTAAGTGATAAAAGCAACTTAGAGCAAACGCCTTCTCATTCAATATGTTTATTCTACGTGGGATTCAAATCCTAAATGTTTTTAATAGTGAATACATTTTGTTTGGTTTGTATTGCTCTAAACAAGTTGGTAGGCAACTTCCTTCAGAACCTCTTTCTTAAGAACAAAAGAGTGTGTGTGTGGCTACAAACGGCGCATATGTATGTCTAGAAGAATGAAACCCGGGGGTTAGTCGGCAACAAAGGCCCACGCTGAGATCTGGTAAACGTTGTGGTCTAATTAGCCGACCATGCAGCCCAGAAGAGGAGGAATGTTTGGTGGGAATGAAAACCAGATGCTGCGCTAAAACCCAGCGCTCTCGTTCAGAACAGTGAACGGGGAACACACTGGCTGCCATGGAGACAGCCAGCCGGTAAGCCAAACAGTCAGTCAGTCTACCATCTCAGTACGAAGAGAGAGACATGCCCTAGGATGTAAACAGTGAGTGTGTTTTTGTGTGTGTGTGTGTGTGTGTGTGTGTGTGTGTGTGTGTGTGTGTGTGTGTGTGTGTGTGTGTGTGTGTGTGTGTGTGTGTGTGTGTGTGTGTGTGTGGGGGGGGGGGGGGGTCTCCAGTGGACTTCAGACTCATAAACCTTTACTTATTGCAAGTTAAAGTCCACGAGTGCTGCAAATTATTAAGCGCTCTAAACGTAGACCTAAGATAGACTTCTTACCACAAGATGCCACATCTCAGGCATGTTCTCACATTTAAAAAACCCACATGTCTCTGTCTTCAAATCTGGAATGGATCATGGAAACAAATAAATCCTCCTCTCTTTCCCATTACATTGGAGCATAACTAGAAACAAGAACTGCAGAAGACTGGGATTTTCCACCACGTCCACCACAACAAAACCAACGATTTATGCAAACACAATGGACGACTTTATGTAAAATACAAAGAGTCTTCACCTGGTACTTGATGCCAGACTTGAAGTAGCCCAGGAAGGTGATGGACTCGTTGTTCTGGACCTCCCTGAACTGCACCGGCCCGCCCCCCAGGAAGTCATCCAGCTGGGTCGCAAAGATGGCGGCCGCCCCACTCTCATCCTGGGAGCACTCATCTCCTGGAGAGGGGAGGAGGACGAGGAGGAAAAGAGAGAGGAAAATTAATCAGAGCCTGGGAGAGCATCATGTGATGTGTGTGTGTGTGTGTGTGTGTGTGTGTGTGTGTGTGTGTGTGTGTGTGTGTGTGTGTGTGTGTGTGTGTGTGTGTGTGTGTGTGTGTGTGTGTGTGTGTGTGTATGTGGTTGTGTGTGTTAGCTTAATGTAATCACTTTATTGAATCTTCTGTGACCTGAAGTGACTCTTTGGCAGCCATGCAGGATTCATCCTACATTTAAAAGGAGAACGTGTGTGTGTGTGTGTGTGTGTGTGTGTGTGTGTGTGTGTGTGTGTGTGTGTGTGTGTGTGTGTGTGTGTGTGTGTGTGTGTGTGTGTGTGTGTGTGTGTGTGTGTGTGTGTGTTTGTGTGTGTGTGTGTTCCCCCCGGAAAAAATGTATAATGATTAAACTAATCACATCAAAACCTTCAACTTGAACTCGACATGGAAAGCCATTCTTCGCTTGAAACAACATGTGGACCAAAAACAACATGTGGGCCCCAACCCCCCTCCCCAAGATCCACCAGGCCGGCTCCCATCCTCCATACTGTCCCCTGGACAACATCCTTCCCAGACACAGGGAATTATTATGTTCCTATTCTGCCACTAATGGGAGAAATAGAGCATTTGTTGTTTGTGATGGCAACAGAGTGCTGAAGCAAGGGCTGCTGGGAGGAAGAGGAGGAAGTGGGAGGTGTTTCATCACGCAAATAAACTGCTGCAAGATGTTGCGGCCTCTGTGTTCCTCTCACAGGCAGTGAGACCTCGTTCTTTTTCTGTGGTTAAGCGATAACTTGCGCATGGAGGCAGTCTTCAATTCCTCTTTCATCTATTTCTCATTGCTGTTTCTGCCTTTTTCGTGTCCTCACATTCATAAGGTACAACCTGATGTGTAACAACTCCGCAAGAGGAGCTGATGTCCACAGATCAAAAGAGGAATCCAAATCCATGCATGGCGTGCAAGCTAAAAACATCAACTTGTGGTCATCCTTTATCGTTAGTATGTTGGGGGAATAGCCATGATTTACTTACCTTCTTCTACTTCTTTTACATCTGTTATCCTAAATTTCTGACTCAGACTTAACAACTCTACTGAGCTGTTCAGATGACTGATTTTTTATCTAGGTGGGGGTGCAAGACCTGTGTGTGTGTGTGTGTGGGGGGTGCGTGTTGATGAATGTTAACTGTTTAACGTAAAATGTTGTCTTATTTGCGTTTATGTCTTATTGGTGTATGTTGTCTTATTTGTGTTTATGTCAAATGTTGTATGTTGTCTTATTTGTGCATGTGCCTAACTGTTTTCTATATGTCTATCTGTTTGTTGCATAAATCCTAAAAAAAAAAATCACAAAAAAAAGAGGAATCCAAAATGAAGGAAGAAGATAAGAAACTGAGAGATAAGTAGAAGTACGGTAGAAGTAAGATCGGAACAAAGCTGTCTGTCCTGTGAGAACCTCGGCATTGCAGGATGCTTTGAACCGCAGAAGCAGAACTAGAACCTAAAATATGTCACTGCTTGGTTTGTGTGTGTGTGTGTGTGTGTGTCTTTGCAAAAGCGTCGGTGTGATTTACCCAAACTATCAGTGGGATGCAGCTGGCCCATTGACCTGTGACCTTGCCTAGTCTTTGTGGTGTAGTTGAAGCGTGAGTGTACTTGTGTTCATGTGTGTGTTTTTTATGTTCAACTGGGCTCGTGGTCCCAGAGATAGTGTGCCTCTCTCACCCATCCACATGTGGATGTAGTAGGTGGGGGCCTTGGTGGTGAACAGCAGAACGTAGGCGTCGCCCGTGTAGAAGTTGCCGTGCAGGGCCTTGGGGACGGGCTTCAGGTCCATCTTCTCGATGCGCCACACCTGCAGCCCCGGCTGCTTCCCCGCGCTGGCAAACTCCTTATGGGACACCATAGTGGTTCTGTCAGAGAGAGGGGGGGGGGGGGAGAGAGAGAGAGAGAGGGGGGGGGAGAGAGAGAGAGAGAGAGAGAGAGAGAGAGAGAGAGAGAGAGAGAGAGAGAGAGAGAGAGACAGAGACAGAGACAGAGACAGAGACAGAGACAGAGACAAGAGAGAGACAGAGAGAGAGAGAGAGCGAGAGAGAGAGAGAGAGAGAGAGAGAGAGAGACGAGAGACGAGAGACGAGAGAGAGAGAGAGAGAGAGAGAGAGAGAGAGAGAGAGAGAGAGAGAGAGAGAGAGACAAGAGAGACAAGAGAGAGACAGAGAGAGAGAGAGAGAGAGAGAGAGAGAGAGAGAGAGAGAGAGAGAGAGAAGAGAGAGACAGAGAGAGAGAGAGAGAGAGAGAGGGGGGGGGAGAGAGGGGGGGGGAGGGAGAGAGAGAGAGAGAGACAGAGACGAGAGAGAGAGAGAGAGAGAGAGAGAGAGAGAGAGAGAGAGAGAGAGAGAGAGAGAGACGAGAGACGAGTGACAGAGAGAGAGAGAGAGAGAGAGAGAGAGACAAGAGAGACAAGAGAGAGACAGAGAGAGAGAGAGAGAGAGAGAGAGAGAGAGAGAGAGAGAAGAGAGAGACAGAGAGAGAGAGAGAGAGAGAATTATTCAAGATGGTAGCCTATATAGGTCTGATTTAGAAGATTTAGAAGTTATGCAGAGAGGAATAGGCAGTAGTGCACATGCAACATCCACATGCACCAAACCCACAGGGATGTTTAAAGGTTATTAACATCAGGGCAGCATACCCTTCACATTGTATCTGTCACTCAGTCGGTTCAATCCCCGCTGTCTAGAGTCGACCAGTTCTACCTCTCTACTGAGACAACTAATGAAACAAGCGTGTTGAAACACCTCGCTGAGGCGAAAGAACAAACCATGTTTGACATGCCAATACCTTAAACTAAAGTCATTCAAATGAGACTCCTTTAGCACTATTAGTTGGATTCATTCTAATATATGATTGTATAAGATTTGAGATTTGACACAAATAACTAAATCTGTTTATAAAATCGGTTACTCTAAAAAATTGATAATAATAACTATATAATAATATAGTTATTGTTAACAAACTGATAATAACTTACTGTTATTGTAGTCGTAATAGTTGTAGTATTATACGTAGTTGTAGTAAGTGCACGTTGTAGCAGTATATAGTTGTAGAAGTGGTAGCAGAAGTAGCAGTTTGTAGTAATGGTGCAATAGTGCAATAGTAAGTGTGATCTCATAAAAGTGCCACGGTCAAAAGTACTATGGTCAGCTTTGGAACAAAAATATCATTGTGCGCATTGTCTTTGGATAGGTGTTGTGTTGACAAAGTGGGAATGGTAGATTACACAGTCAATAAAGTAATGCCCTTCCATTCTCTTATCTACTTTAGTCCTTTAAATCTCTCTCACACACACGCATGCACACACACAATGCTCTGTTTGTTTGTTTGTTTGGGCCTGATATGACATCGGGCCCAATGTTAGCTGTGTCAGAACCACTGGTATTGTCATCCTATGAGAGAATGATGTGTCATTCTGAGGGTTATTGCGCTGTTAATAACTTCATGAACATGAACATGATGGGTAGGATTTTGGATGGGAAACTGATGATTCTTTCAATAAAAGACACCCCTTAAACCTCTGAGATTGGAAGATTATGCAAATAACTATTCAAACAGACTACATCCAGAGAAGATTATAGGGAAGTTTAGACCTAGGATTACTGCCGCCCTGGTCTCAGCCCATCCTTAATGTTGTCTGTGATCAAAAGCTCTGCTGGCTTCCTGACTCAGATCTACACAAGCGCCAGATGTGAAGATCCTCCCCCGTGATGAAAAATGGAACAACCAAAGCAGAAATTAAAGAACTTCAATAGGTCTGCACCCATCCTTAAATAATATATCCCATATAACGCACACAAAGAAGAAGAGACGGGGACATATTTATGGCCACTCCTAGCCGTTATCACTCAATTATGACATTTGATATCAAATTTGACGTGGAACTTCTACAGGCTTCTAGGCCATGAAGTGGCCATGATAAAACGTAACAGAGTAGGGTAAGCCTCGGGCAGAATGCATGTTGCCCCGCTGCTCAGAATCCACATTGTGTTTTTCCATATAACGTGACTAAACTCTTCCTTCAGTCCGAGGTGGGAAAACTTCCTTATTCCACTGGTGCAGCCCTGAAGTGTTGTCACATCGTTTACAACACAACACCGTGTACTCTCCTCTGCACGTCCAGCTGCAGCGTTTTGCAGCGCAATCGTAAATGAAAGCTTCTCTATTTTTTCCCCTGACTTCATTGAGTTTATTCTCATTTCATATTCTCATTTCATTTTCTTTTCTTTAAAGTAAAAAAACTATCACTACAATAGAACTCATAACTTTATACATTTACCAAAAATTGGATTAGTAGCTAGTACAAACCGTATCCATAAGAGCTTAGACTTTATGTTTTTAAGGTTGTCCCATAACGCAGAGGAAACAAATATTGCATTGATACGCGATCAAAGTCCAAATCATGACCTAACGACGCATGTATTATGATTTAAAGAAGTTACTTACGGTTAAGAAGGATCAAATCAACGTCTAGCTCCGAGGAAGAGGTTGTCGGTGGATGCAGACTGAGACGGCCCGGGGCAGAGCGTGCATTCGTGTTTTACTGGAGGAAGGAGTGTCCAGTGTGAGCAAAAGCCTACTGCGGAGAAGAGAGCATTGATTGGTTGATTGTATCGGTTACAGATCACTGGCGTGTATTCACCAAGAGTCAGGGTGTGGCCATTCAAATAGTCCTGTAGTGGCGTGCGTGCGCGTGTTTGAGAGAGAGATTGAGATTGTGTATTATATTGTACATATACAACTCAAAGACAAACACATTTTATTGCATGGCGACGTGTGACATATGCTTTATACATAGATAGATATGCATTAATATACAATTTCAACTCTAAACAATGACAAGAGCTCAAATGTATTGTTATATGAATGTACATACACAATGCAAACACACAATACACTTTTTTTTTTTAAATATTTCTGCATTCCTTTATTGCATATTTAAAGCCAACAACAAGCCAAAAGGAGAGCACGACCACCTGGTACAGCCCTCCACTCCACTCGGGAGAGAGCTTGAGAAACCTGTACATGCAAACACATGCAAACACACAACCATGCTGTTTATACACAAAACAGGTTCCATCGCCAATTTAAGACCGCAAACCCATCGGCGTCACCATGGGAATGGGTCTTGGTGTCTGATCCCGGTTCCCATGGGGATTAGAGCAACTGAAAGCTGCGTGGCAGGCGGGCTGCACCCAGCTGTCAGTCTCGTGAGAGGGGAAGCCTCAGCACAGGAGAGCCCTCAGCCTCCCACAGGAAGTGACAGTGGGATGAGAACGTGATCTTTCACCTGCCTGCCTTAGAGGAAGGTCTTGTCCAGCGTCTCTGGGAGCAGGGAGCCCCTCTTCTTCCGTTCTCCCCCTGAGGCTTTTGGGGGGAGGGGGGGGTATCCCTTGCCCTTCAATCACTCAATCACTGAATCAAACTTTATTTATGGACCACTTCTTGCGCGAAACACAACGTCAACATGCCTCGCAAAGGAAGGAACGCAAAAGGAACAAGACATCTGTGTAAATTGTGAGCATCATCTTGTTCACAGAGAGATGTAAACAAAAACAAGATTCTACACTACTTCATCAGAAGAACGCTTAATCTAAATGACATGTATTTTAAATGTTTTCAGAGGGCGTCGGGGTTAAGAAGCAGGGGTCATAGAGTGTCCAGTGAAGCCCATTGAGACTGTAAATGTGATGAAGGGGCTTTACAAATAAAGGTAACTCGACTTGAAACCCACAGCTCAGTGCTGTGCGGGTGAATAGGGTAGTCGACACACAGCTTGGACATTCAGTACAACTGACGTAGTCGTAGTTGCCTTTTGTGATTACAAAGACCCCAGTGCAAACATGGAGTGTAATATATACGCTGCAACAAGGAAGGAGCTCATATCTGTCTAGACCTTCATTTTTCTACTTCCTGTTGAGTATTAAAAAGGGGACAATATTAATAGGAAAAAGAAGAAGCAGATAGTTATTGCTTCATAGGTTGCTGCGTAACTGGCCCTTTGTATACAGGCAACAAAAACAACACACAATAGCTTCTACATCGGGTATGAGCGTCTAGCTGAACAAATGTGAGGAGTAAACGTTACTTTCCAGATTCCAAGAGAAATGAGTCACTGGTTATTTTTGACCCATGAAAAAAAAACTCATCTTCATGTCTTCATGTAACATTCTTTAGGAGAGCCAAAATAAGGACTTTCCTGTGAGAATGTTCTAGTTCTAGTTCTGCATCACAATCCATTCAACCTTACATGAAGTGTGATGGGTGGGAGGAAGCATTAGGACACTCTTACGTGTCTAATGACTTAAATCAAACATCCCAAAGGCACCCCTGGGCAAAATGTAGTTGTATCGACCATGCGAGTTCTGGTACGCTCATTCGAGGGTTAGTTTGGGTCAGTTCTGTCCAGCTCAAGAGACAGACTATGGCCCCATGCGGTGCTCACACGGACAACAGGCCGTGGAAGCACCCGGAACGCGGATTACCTTGCTAATTGTGTGAGGCTTACTGTGTGAAAAGCGATGTGACCGTAGCTGTTCACCGCAGCAGAGCAGACCGAGCCCAGCCTGACCGCTGGCTGCGCCCTCACCCAATCACATTCCTGTAGCCTGAGGTATGACTCACCTTCCTTAATGCTTGAGTTCAAGCTTATTTTAGAGCCCTTTTCAAAACAACAGTTTGACAAAAGTGCTTTACAATTAAACTATCTAGTTCTAAAACAAACCAAAAAATAAAAACAATTAAAAGCACAAAAAAGGAGACACTAGTAAAAGGACACACACACACAATATAACTTACGTAGAGAATACCAATGAGTTTTTAGGAGGGATTGAAGACGGGCACTGAAGGGCCTCGCCTGATATGAGGAGGGAGTGTGTGCCACCGTTTGAGGCCAATGACGGCTAAAGCCCCTCACCCCTGCTCTTAAATCACCTCTGCACTCAAATCAAACAAACAGAGATGGATGTTTTCAAGGCTGAAGGCCCCTAACATACGAACAGACCGCCTAAGTATCCGTAGCCACGAGCCACACTACCAGTCACTACTTCACTGGGGCCTGGATATGATGGGTAACAGGGTTCAGACAGCAGCTGCACATCATCGCAGGTCACGCAGGCTGCATGCAAGAATCTTCTTAACAATGACGTCAACGGTGGTCGAGAAATGTTTGGGAATCACAACAGGTCTGCTGAATCTAAAGTGTCTCCTGATGGTGACTCATGATCCCTGAATGAAGGGTAATGAGGGATTGTTGCTACAGCAAAACCCCTCTTACACACGCCTCTCACAAAAACAATCCAAACTCTAAAAGCAGCAGCCAATCAGAAGCTAATATAGCTCCATTATCTAAAGGGTCCCCTAAATAGCCATAGCTATAGCACCCCTCAACACCCCCTCCTTCACCCTCAGCATGACCCAACACCCAGTGCCCACAGTAGTAAGTCCCTGAGTGACAAGGGACTTGGACTGGGTCCCAGGGAGAAGTCCTCCTAGACAATGGCCACCAAACCACCATCGCCATCTTGCTTGGTGGGCAAAGAAAAAAAATGGGTTGCCAGGCTATGACAACACCCATTTCCCTTTTAAACAAACATTCAGTTCAACACAAAGGAAAGGTCAACATTGGGGCGGGGGGGGGGTGGGGGGGGGGGGGAGCCTGGGGACTGCAGACTTGCGGTGTGGGATGGAGAGGATGACATTGACCTTTAACCCAGTGAGTCACTGGAGTTGGCTTCTGCCAAAGCGGTTCATGTCACCCTGTAGGTCAACTGGGCGGCTCTGTGTAGCTCGGCACATCTCTGCTGCCTCGATGATACCATAATAATAAATACAATTTATATAGCGCTTAATATGGTACTCTAAGACGCTCACCATGAGATGTGGAGTCATGTTTGTAACCAATGAGGTAGTGGAGACTGCGGTGGTACCTTTAAGTAGGCTCTGCTTTGTTAGTACCAAACTTGGCTTAAGGTTGTGTCAGTGTTGGAAAAAATATTATGCCAATTCAGTCCCCATATCCTAAACACAGCAACTGAAATATTATGAGTGCAGCCAGTGAGGACCTTCACTGACTGAATAGGGCATGTTCAGGCTCGGGGATGTTTCCCTTGGGATATGTTACTACTGAGCCTCAGATTGAGCCTCACCCAGTTATTAGGCAGAGGACTTTCTGAATTCAAAAAGCAGAATAACAGTTTTATGTCTCCACTCCATTGGCTGTGGAGCTGTGTGACGCAAACTAATGTCGGGACACACACTGGATGTGTGTCTGAAGCCCTGTCCAATGAGAACAGAGAATGACGCAGAAGAAATGCTAGTCAGGCATTGTAGCGTTGACATCCACCAACAGGCTTTAGAAATCTCTTGTCAATACTTGCCTTTAATGCATTAACAGGTTTATCCTTGGGAACAAAGGCCCCTAATATAGGGGACAGGGGACCCTCTGTGTGTGTATGTGTGTGTGTGTGTGTGTGTGTGTGTGTGTGTGTGTGTGTGTGTGTGTGTGTGTGGCGATAAGACTTTACAGGCACCGTAACCTTGCTGGTAAGATATGGTCAGTAATCACGGCGCCATTGTGGCCCTTGCAGATTGTTTCAATGGGGTGAGGGTCCACTCCTGTGACGTATAGCAGAGTGCTATACAGAGGAGAGTGATGTACCGAGGAGAGTGATATACAGGCCCGCCAGTGAGTCATCTAGCCCCCACTAGCAGGCTCCACGCGCCCATTGGGGAGGTGTACAGCCTCCATTTCAGTCAAGTGGAACTACAATATGTCACTGAAATGGGACAAGCGGAAATTGTTCTTCAAAAAGTTGATTCCCAAAGCAATACAGTATATGCAAAAGGACGATTTATTGCATAAATAAGTTCAACGGGGGGGGCGTCCCGGTGGTTCACCGGGTGGAGTGCGTACCATTGGGGCCAGTCCTTGCCGCAGCGACCCGGGTTCGATCACTGCCCGTGGTCCTTAGCAGCATGTCCTCCCTTCTCTGGAGGGAGAGACAACTTCCTGTCTTACTCACTCTACAATAAATAGGATAAAAACCTTCAAAAATAATAAGTTCATACAATGTAGGTCCCATTCATTTACAATACGCAAGCTGTCCTCCCAGTGCATCTCACAAGAGGTTCAGACTCCAGACTAACATGTACTAGTGTCCGTCATGAACACGAGCAGCCGCTCCAACACTGAGGGCTTGTTGCTGCTGCAGCACGGTTTCCTTGCAGCCAGATAAAGCCCTGCTGTGGCTTGCTAACCGGCGGTGATTTCCTGCGTGCCAGCACATAACCGCACGGCCCTCTAATCCATCCAGCAGAGGCAGCCTCAAATAACCTCTCAGTGGTTCATTTACTTCGTAGAAACGAGACTCACACAACCTCCCTGAACAACCAATACGCACAAATGGATGTGTACACATTTGAGGGTGTTCTACTTGTGTGCCGTTTTATTGTGTTGCTTGTTCGCCACCGTGGTCAACAAACTGTTATTTGTAAGTGTGCTATAATTATAATTACACTTTAATGTTTACATTTTTAAAACTTCCCTTTTAAACCTCGAAGAATTCAAAGAAGAATTCATAATTCAACTTCTTCAACCTTGGCATATATATGTGTCGTTAAGGCTAAGATCAGCAGCATAACAAATGTGTAAAAATGTAAATGTACCTGATGTAATGTAGACCTATTGTAATGGTAGCCACAGTGTACACTTTTTAAAACATTAATAATGTTCTGCACTTGAGAGGGAACAACGACAGAAAAAGAAAGAGCAAACACCTATTTGGATTGCAAGGGCAGCAAATTGACCTGTAGGATTTATCCATGCACCTCAATGTTATTCATCTGTTTATCATTACTGCCAATGATTAAACAGGACCTGAGAAAAGGCAGACAAACATGCAGACCTATAAAATCCCATCCGGCTTTCAGCGAGAAATTTATCATAACATGTACCTAGTAAAAACCACAGAGGACAGGAAGTGAAAACGCAGTTGCAGAAGAGGCATGTCAAAGCAGACGCCTAGCGAATACAAATATGCTGTTACAGTCTAAACGGTATCAGGCCTTCTTAAATAAGAGTTGGAAAGGCCTCAATCGCTGACAGAATTGATCTAGCTTTTAAAAGGATGCTAACAATTGATCACTTTTTTTTGCATTCGCTGTAGTATTTCATTTGTATACAAAAGAGCCCTCCTTTGACCCCCACCTTGTGGAGCCCAGCTGGGCTACAAGTCACTCGTCATTTAGCAGACCTTCTGTTCCTAGCACCTCACAGAGTACGATACATGCCATTAATGGACCCTAATTAACCCGGTACCTTACCACCTGGAGTGGAGAGATCTAGCCAATGACCTAGCCTCTGTTGCATAAGGGGATTTCTACAGTCTCTGTCTCAAAGACTCGACCAACACAACCCTCCCAGCCACACACTAACACATGCTGTTCAACCCAATCAGGCGTGTCCCAGGCCCGGCTTCCTGGGCTGCGGTGAGGCAGACAGACGTCAGGAGGGTAGGTGGGCACCAGGTTTACAACAAGGTAAATACCACGTCCCTTTTCTATATACAAAGAACACAGTGGGCAGGCCCAGTGGCCGTTAAGGTTCCAAACGCTGTCATGGTACAGACACAGGATTCATTGTGGTGAGACTGCTAGCCTACTGAACAGGATGATGCTCATTCACACCTCCACGGATGATTGCAAAGAACAGTAAGTGAAATAGTCAAAGCTAAATTGACTATGTCAGTTTATTAAATGTATAGTAATCTATCCCTGTTCCCTGATTGTTTAGTGCAAAAATAGGACTGTGTTATCTAAACAAACAGTTTATGCTGAAAGACTTTTAATGGAAATGTACTCTTATTTACTTGCTTTTAAAACTGAACCTGTAGCCTGGTCCACCAGAGAAGCCTTGTACCTAAGGAAGTGGTAGAGTGACTCACTACCATTTCCAAATCAAGACACGGATTCCCTTTAGTGACTCAAACTATGTGTGAGTCAGCGAACCCGTTCCCCATAATGGTAGGCCTATAGCAACAAAAACGTACAAGAAAGTTATAATCCTTTTTGACCCTATCACCTTACAAACACACAACAAACAAATCAGTAGCATAACAAAACATTTTAATAAATGTAGCTAGTTACTTCGGTAATCTAAAAGGATGCAAAACAAAAATACTATATATTACAAATACATTACACAACATACATGTTTAAACAAGCAACATCATAGAGTAAGAACATAGGGTGACACAGAGCTGGAACCGGACAGCCTTTTGGTCGTTGGTGCTGGCAAGAATGACATGTTATCCAGTCAAGTCACAGCCAAATCAGCAGCAGGACTTGCCCTGGAGCTTGATCTAAATAACACAAAACTCTACAGATTTAATGTTGGACGTCAAAGACTGACCACTACACTTTGAAATCCTGTAAAATCCCACACACACACACACACACACACACACACACACACACACACACACACACACACACACACACACACACACACACACACACACACACACACACACACACACACACACACACACACACACACACAGAGTTATTCAAGTGCTGGAAATAAGCAGTCAGCAGAGAGAGCAGACAATTTCCATTATTTTAAGAGTCTTTGGAGAAAGAGTTCCCTGGAAGGGAAGCAGAAGAGACGAGACAGAGGGGGCCTGAAGGAATTCCCCTTCACTACGTCATGCAACACAAATCAGGTCGCACTTTATTGTCATTGCAAAGTAAAAGTATTTGGTAGGCCAAGTCCAACTGGTGAGTTGTATGTCAGATTATTTTTGCCCTACTCTTACATCAACAACTACACAAGAGGTTTGAATAGCAACAGTGGCATTTTGAAAGTGATTAAATATTGAAAGGCTCTCTACACTTAAAGGACTAAGCGTTTGGCACAAGAATGCAGAGGGCTAATGTTAATAAGTAATGATAGAACGGGAATCGCCAGTTTGCTGACCAGTGCAAACCATTGGGGATCCAACTGTAGATACTGGTAGTGCACAGCACAGTGTCGTTATGGTAACAAAGACGGATCACAAATCTCTCCTCCCTTTTTGACCCTAGTGCCCCCCTCTGGTGTCTCCCTGGCCAGGGACCCCCTGTGACGGTGTACCTGGACCCCCTGTGACTGTGTACCTGGACCCCCTGTGACGGTGTACCTGGACCCCCTGTGACGGTGTACCTGGACCCCCTGTGACAGTGTACCTGGACCCCCTGTGACAGTGTACCTGGACCCCCCTGTGACAGTGTACCTGGACCCCCTGTGGCGGCGTGTCCCTGCCCGGGGCTCACGACGCCTGGCCGGCGTCCCACAGCGACGTGTCCTCCTGCATGGCCAGCGTCTGGTTCACGAACCTCAGCATGCCCGACAGAGAGCCCAGGGGCCCCCCAGACCGGCCCACCGGCCCCTCGTCCCACTCGCCGCTCGGCTTGGCGCCTCCCCCCCTCCCACCGCCGTCCTCCTCCTCCTCCCGGTCCAGCATGTAGGTGAGGGGGTTGAAGGAGAGGTCGGAGGCGGAGGTGGAGGTGGTGGTGGTGCCGGTGGTGTCGGGCTCCAGGGAGCTCAGGCCCTGCCAGCTCTGGTCCACCGGGTGGGGGTCGGGGTCGGGGTGGGGGGAGGTGGAGTGGCGGGCGGAAGACTCCCGGGGCCTCCGGCTCAGGGCGTCCCGGAGCGCCGCCCTCAGCTCCGGGGGGAGGTCCAGGGACGAGTCGGCGCTGGTGGAGCGCAGCCAGGCCAGGGTGGAGCGCTCCGACGGCGGGAGGGACAGCGAGGACCGGTCGAGGGCGAGGGGCCGGGGAGGGGGCCCGGCGCCGGTGTGGACGGCGGCGGGCGGCGGCGAGGACCGGGGGTCAAGCGCCGAGGGCCAGGGGTCCCGCGGCGGGGCGTGTCCCGGGGCGGGACGGCGTCGAGGGGAGCGTGTCCGAGGGGAGGGGGGAGCCGGGGCGACTGCGTCCGGGACCGGGAGGGGCTTTGGCAGCGGTGTGTACGGGGCAAGAGGGGAGGAGCGGGGGTCCGACGAGCGCTCCAGGCTGGACAGCCGCGCCTGCAGACGGGTCACCGCCGACTCCTGCGTGCAGAGGACGGGAGGAACGGCGGTCAGGGGGCCGGCTGGACCCCCAGTGCCGTGACAAGGGTCCCAATTCTAAAACGAGTTCAACAAACTGAAATATTACCAGACAGGAGATGCGAGACCCATCTCGAATCACCCCGTCTCCACCCTACCTTGATGACCAGGGACTCGTTGGCCGCCTCCACCTCTTTCTCCGCCCCTAGCAGCCTGGCGGTGAGCCGGGCGCCCTGGGCTTCAGCCTCGCCCAGCCGGGCCTGGTGCTGCTCCAGCTGGGCCAGGAGCCCCGCGCTCCGGGCCCCGGCCTGCTCCGCCTGGGCCCCGGCCTGACGGAGCCGGGCCTGGAGGCGGCCGGCCTGGTCCCGGCTGTGGTCCAGCGCGGTGCTGGTGAGGCCCAGCTGGGCGGCGGCCTGCTCCAGCTGGGCCTGGAGCTGCGCGGCCCGGCCCAGGGCGCGCTGGTGCCCGGCCGAGGCCTCCTCCAGCTGGGCCTGGCTCTGCTGCAGCCGGGCGCCCAGCTCCTCCTGGGAGGAGCGCATGGTGGAGGAGATCTGCTCCGACACCTTCAGCAGCTGGCCTCGGGTGTGCTGCAGGGAGCCCAGCTGGGGGGGGGGGGGGGGGGGGGGGTAATCAGCTGGGAACCCTTTTACCAGGAGAGACTAGTCCTGGGAGACGCCACTGGTCCGGGGTGTGATCCCATGGGGTATGTGCGTGGAGTGATGGAGGTGATGATTGTTTTGTGATACAGTAGATAAGTGGAAGGAAATACTAAATATAAACATAATGGGATTACAGCCTTGATGAAATAAAAAGACAACAAACACTGGGACAGCTACTATGACAATAGAGGAGAGGATAGGGAGGGAGAGGAGGAGTAGAAGAGGAGTAAAGAGGAGGAGGTGGTGAGAGAGGAGTTGTAGAAGAGGAGTAAAGGTGTTGGTTAGGGGGAGGAGGTGGGTGAGAGGAGTAGAGGTGGGGTGAGGGGGAGGAGGGGGTGAGAGGAGTAGAGGTGGGGTGAGGGGGAGGAGGGGGTGAGAGGAGTAGAGGTGGGGTAGGGGGAGGAGGTGGGTGAGAGGAGTAGAGGTGGGGTGAGGGGGAGGAGGGGGTGAGAGGAGTAGAGGTGGGGTGAGGGGGAGGAGGGGGTGAGAGGAGTAGAGGTGGGGTAGGGGGAGGAGGGGGGTGAGAGGAGTAGAGGTGGGGTAGGGGGAGGAGGGGGGTGAGAGGAGTAGAGGTGGGGTAAGGGGGAGGAGGGGGGTGAGAGGAGTAGAGGTGGGGTAGGGGGGTAGGGGGAGGAGGGGGGTGAGAGGAGTAGAGGTGGGGTAGGGGGAGGAGGGGGGTGAGAGGAGTAGAGGTGGGGTAGGGGGAGGAGGGGGTGAGAGGAGTAGAGGTGGGGTAGGGGGAGGAGGGGGTGAGAGGAGTAGAGGTGGGGTAGGGGGAGGAGGGGGGTGAGAGGAGTAGAGGTGGGGTAGGGGGAGGAGGTGGGTGAGAGGAGTAGAGGTGGGGTAGGGGGAGGAGGGGGTGAGAGGAGTAGAGGTGGGGTAGGGGGAGGAGGGGGTGAGAGGAGTAGAGGTGGGGTAGGGGGGTAGGGGCTGCACCTCCTGGCTGTGCTGCTCCCTCTCCTGCTCCAGCTCCCTCTGGAGGGAGGAGACCAGGCCCTGCAGCCGCGCCTCCTTCTGCACCCAGTGCTCCTCCTTCACCGCCAGCTCCTCCTCCAGCACACACACACGGGCCTCCTAGCACACACACACACACACACGTAGAGACATGTCACACACACACACACACACACAGAGACATGTCACACACACACACACACACACACACACACACACAGAAATAGAGACATGTCACACACACACAAATAGAGACATTACACACACACACACACAAATAGACATTACACACACACACACACACAAATAGAGACATGTCACACACACACACACATAATTAGAGACATGTCACACACACACACACACACATAAATAGAGTAATGTCACACACACACACACACACACACACACACACACACACACACACACACACACACACACACACACACACACACACACACACACACACACACACACACACACACACACACACACAACCACACACACACACACACACAAATAGAGACATAACACACACACACCCACCCGATGCCTTCACACCCCTCCACCCTCCCATCCTACACACACACACACACACAGACAAGCCGCCATGCCCCGCATTAAGGCGTCCCGTTGAGCTGGCGGCGGGGGGCCTCACCCTCCTGTCTGCCTGCGCCATGCTGGCCTCCAGCTGTGCAGCCAGACCCCCGCAGTGCTGCTCCCTCTCCCCCCGCTGCACACACACACTCTGCAGCTCCTCCCGACACACACGCAGCTGCCAGCCTAGGTCCTCGCTCACCTAACTCACAGGAGCGCACACACACACACACACACACACACACACACGGTGATGGGATTACCACTTTATGGCGAGTTAAGTGGCTGCATGGCCCTGAGAGTCCCCCAGACCACTGAAGACAGGAGAGGGGGGGGGGGGTGTTGGTACCTTCATGTCTTCCCTGGCTTTGAGCAGCTCCTCCCGGGCCTCCGTCAGCTGGCCCTCCCTCTCCTCCAGGCAGCGCTGCAGCGCCTCCACCTTCTGCTCCATCTCCTGCCGGTGGTCACGGATGGCCACGTCCAGCTGCCCCAGCTGACAGCCAATCAGAGGCGAGGGATAGGGTCAACGGTGGGCGGGGGCTCGACACGGGACAGAGAGGACGTGGTGCCCTGCGTTCGTATCTTATCGAGGTCATAGAATGGTTGTAAGTCGCTTTGGATAAAAGCGGCCTTACATAAGTGTGTGCGTACATGCATGTGTGGCGGGAGTGTGTTTGTGGTACCACTTGTGCGCGCTGCTGCAGCTCCCCCTGTCTTTCCTTCAGGGCGGCGTCCATGTCCAAGACCTCATGGGTCCTCTCCTCCAGCTCCCTCTTGGTGTCCCTGACACACACACACACACACACACACACACACACACACACACACACACACACACACACACACACACACACACACACACACACACACACACACACACACACACACACACACACACACACACACACACACACACGTAAAGTCAGTCCCTTGTCATCATTGATTACGATCATTTACTGTTCATTTTGACACGTTATTTCAAGCATAATTTAGCAGATAATTCATAAGAATGACTGCATGTATGAATCACAACAATAGTAATTGCTTCTCAGGCTCAGGTGCCAAAATGGAAGCAAATAGAGAATAAACTAAACAAGAATGACACACACACACGCACACAAACACCCTGGACGAGGTGGTAAAAGCAGGGATTGTGTTGTCTTGCACAAGGTTGTGCATTCATTAGAGTAGACGACCTGAATGGGTCCTTTTGCAGTATTTTTGGGAGTATTAAATTGAAGATTGTTTTTGTTACACAAGCCCCTGATATCCTGATGGCGGTGCTGATATAAATTACTGATGTGATCACAGGAGAGTCAGATGACACCAAAAAAAGAAAAATTGAGATGATGTGATTTTGGGGAATCTTAAATTGATCACAGTAAGGGTGACCATTTCCCCTGAATTCAGGTCCAGGAATAGCACTTTAATGCAAGCCACTCGGTCTCCCTGCCTGGGGGCTGTCACTGTGTCAATGAGATGCTAAGACGGGGAGGTTAGGAATGGTTAGCGACGAGGGATGCAACGATGGGAAGAACATTTACAGTCTGTCCTTTTGTTTCTTTCACACCGTCATTAAAACGCTTCTGTCTGGCGGAGGAAGCATTTTGGGGGCTGGATGTACAGACTGTGCTGGTGGACCAGGACGTTATAGACTGGGCTTGTGATTTACAGCCCCGCCCTGTTTATCTGGGTGGGCAGGTTGAGCTCATTACTAGTAGCCGTAAGGATATATAATACTGAAAGATAATACTCAAATAACTGTCATCAACCCAATGGTGAAAAGAAATGACAACAGCCATGATGATTATTAAAAAAAGGGAAATAATATTCACATCTTAATTCCACATTTTTCCAAAAATACTTCAAACAATGAATCAATTTACACTTGTTAAAATGTTAACAAAAAAGTCCTTGGCCGACTTTAAAAAAGGATTGAGCTGCGCAAGATTGGACTGTAAACAAACTTTGGATATTAACACAGAGAGAATGAAAAGAGTCTATGAAAGAGTTGGCGTCTCATCTTGAAGCTCGGGAGGCGTCCGCTGTAGACTGGGGCATGTAGAGCCCGGAGCTCTCTCTCTGAACCACACAGATTCATCAGTGTGGAGCGTCTGCATTCCAAGAAGATGACATGCACCCACAAATATCTGCTTTGAACAGCAGGAAGAGGTGGGCCATCACAAGAGGTTATATTTCCTTACCCTGTGTGTGTACATAACATTTATGACTCTAACATTCACACACTAAAGGGGCAGTGTATAGGATTTGGTGCCTTCTAGCGGTGAGGTTAAAGTTTGCAACCAATTGTTTACAAGTAAGACAGAGATTGTCATTATTAATTAAAACACGTCCTCTCTGCAGCCATTTGTCCTTTCTGGGCTACCGTAGACACATATAAATGGCTCATTCTTAGCTAGCAAGAACCTAAGGGTGCTCATTATCATGTGGTTAAAACATGTATATAAATTAAAATATATTTATAAATATAATGTTAGAACACTCCCTTGTACACAGTTCACCTTAAAGGCTCCTCCTGGTGCTTTAATAATTGCTCCACTTTCTGTCAAAAAGGTCTTGATTAACAAATACATTGATTGCTTCTGTAAAGCACGGCCAATGTAGTTAATATTCATGTCGTGTTTCTCTTTGCATACATTCCCGATGAATATTATATATACTTCATTATTCGGTTGGAAGTTGTACCTGAATAACATGATAGTTGTAATAATGTGGAGAGTCTGTACAATGATACTCTAGGGTCAAGGAATAGTGTTTGATATTCCTCTTCATTGCACCATTGACTGTTATTCAATATTAAACACTGAGACTGTGACTTGCAGAAGCTTATTTTGTGGCATTTACAGATGCGGACATCAATACACACAGGATGGCCCTGGAGCTAGATAATAACAGAATAACACCACGTTTGCAGATTTACAAACAAGTCTATACTCGCACCACATTCCATTCCATGCCAGAGATAAAATCCTAGTAAAAAAAATCTCATGGGCTCAAAGAATTATCACAGATTGATTTGTCCGATTATAACATGCATGTTATAATCTGACATAAGCACGAAGTAAAATGGTGGTGGTTGTTCATCATTCTGGCCAGGATACAGCCCGCTCCGACCGGACTAGCCTCACGCTGTCCCTCTCAGACGCAGGGCCGGAGCTGCTGGGCACTAAAGCCCAGGCTCAGTGCTTCTGTATGCCTTCGTACATGCGTGTAGAGGACACATTGAGAATCAGCAAAGAGTCCATGCAATGTGTATGTACAGGCTGTCTCGTAGTGCGGTAAAGCAGACGGGGAGCATGGCATTAACACAGCCAGGGTCGAGGGGGTTCGATTCCCAATTGCTGCAACTCTGGCAGTTCTGTGAAGCTTTGGATGAAAGCGTCCAGCGAAGGTCCGATATGACCATCATCTCAAACCCTTTGAAGCCAGGGCCCAGTAGTGCTTGGCCCTCAGGCCTTAGACCTGAATATATGCTAACTTTATGTATTAACAATAGTGTCAGGATGAAGTGTGTGTCGGTTTACAATCAGCGATGGTGTTGGAGGTGATGTGTTGACTGCAAAGAGGAGTCAATGGGTATTTGGCAGACGGCACCCAAGGTGAAGCGCGGGTTAAACCGGTCGGTGAGAGAGCGGCTGAACAGTGTGCACCCCTGGGTGACATGAAGCGGTAGAGAGTCCTCTGGTGAACCCCGGCAGCAGTGTCCCCGTGGCCCTCACCTCAGCTCCAGGCCCAGCCGCTCCAGGGAGGCCTTCCGCTCCTCGGCCGCGCCCTGGGTCCTCTGCAGGACGTCCTGCAGCTCCTGCAGGCGCTCCAGCGTGGCCCCCAGCTCCCCGTGCACCGCCTGCAGCTGGCCCTCCAGCTCCCCCACCCGCTGCGCCGAGCTCCTCCGCTGCTCCTCGCCGCTACGCAGCTTCTCCTCCAGCTCCTCCACTGGAGGGGAGAGAGAGGAGGAGGAGAGGAAGAGGAGAGGAGGTGAGAGAGAGGAAGAGGAGGGGAGAGGAAGAGGAGGGGAGAGAGAGAGGAGGAGGAGAGAGAGAGGAGGGGAGAGAGAGGAGGAGGAGGGGAGAGAGAGAGGAGGAGGAGAGAGAGAGAAGGGGAGAGAGAGGAAGAGGAGGAGTGGATGAGGAGCAGAAGAGGAGAGGAAAGAGAGGAAGAGGAGGAGAGGAGGGGAGAGGAAGAGGAGGAGGGGAGGAGAGAGAAGAAGAGAGAGGAAGAGGAGGAGTTGAGGAGGGGAGAGAGGAGGGGAGAGAGGAGGAGGGGAGGGGAGAGAGGAAGAGGAGGAGAGAGAGAGGAAGAGGAGGAGGGGATGAGGAGAGGAAGAGGAGAGGAAAGAGAGGAAGAGGAGAAGAGGAGGGGAGAGAGGAAGAGGAGGGGAGGAGAGAGAGGAAGAGGAGGAGTTGAGGAGAGAGAGGGAGAAGAGGAGAGGAGGGGAGAGAGGAAGAGGATGAGAGGAAGAGAAGGAGGGGAGGAGGAAGAGGAGGGGAGAGAGGAAGAGGAGAGGAAAGAGAGGAAGAGGAGGAGGAAGAGAGGAAAAGGAGGAGAGGAAAGAGAGAATGAGGGGAGGAAGAGGAGGAGAGGAAGGGAGAGGAAGAGGAGGGGAGGAGAGAGAGGAAGAGGAGGAGAGGAAGAGGAGCAGGGAGAGGACGGAGGGAGAGGAGGAGAGAAAGGGGGTAAGGGGGAGTGGAGGAGGAGGAGGAGGAGGAGGAGGAGGAGGAGGAGGAGGAGGAGGAGGAGGAGGAGGAGGAGGAGGAGGTCAAGGAGGAGGCAGAAGAACCACTTTCACTTCAACTGAAAACACAAAAGTAGAAAACGGAGAATTCCTTTTCACAGGGTTTGCGCTGAGGCCGTACCCAGCTGGGTCTGTGTCCGCAGCAGGCCCTGGGCGCTCTGCAGCCTCTGCTCCAGCCCGCTGGCGTGGGAGCTGCTGGCGCGCGCCTCCCGCCGCAGCCGCTGGACCTCCGCCTCCACGGAGGACAGCTGGCCCTGCACCTTGGACATCTCCGCCGTCAGGTTGCTGCCGCGACGACAGGTCAGAGAGAGAGAGAGAGGCAAACGGAACCATTCGTTTGAAAATGGAAATCACTGCAGGGACCTTTTCTAGTTTGTCAAGTGTCAAAAAAGTGTCAAAAAAGACATTTGGCGGAGACGTAAAAGGACAGAAACTCTCCTCAAAGGCTGACCCCAGGGCTGTTGAACAGTGTGTGTGTCGTGCTGTGGGAAGCGGGGATGTTTCTGCGCGCGTGTCTGTGTGTGTGAATGACCGGCTATGGCCTTGACGATGCATACCATGACAGACAAACGCAGTGCCGACGAAAGGCAGTAAAGTATACGAAAACATGCGGGGGGTTAAGGACGCACGCACACAGCCAACGGCCTCGCTCCATCCCCACCTTACTGTGAGGACAGCTCCCACGGTGGTCTCCGACCCCCCCCGGCTCCTCACCCAATCAAAACACCCGGCCCAAAACAAAACCGATAAACGTTATGGCCTATTCGACAAGGCCTCCGCGTGGATGAAGCCAAAAGGACCCTGGCTCCACAGAGAGAGTATGAACGGGAGACTCTGCGTGCCGAACGTCCGGTCGGTCCTGAGTCTGTGACCGAGGAGAAGCTTCAATATATAGAGAGAAACGCGCGTGCGCGCACACACACACACACACACACACACACACACACACACACAAGCCTATGTGTGTGTAAGACAGTGTAACATTGCACAAGAGTCACAAGACCCTGCGCCCCAGGGTCCCAGGGGTATTTCCCCTCGGTGGTTTGGGTCAGATGAGCCCCACACTTGGCACAACCGTCTCTGGATCAACCAAACTAGATCCGGGTTTTATAAACAGGCTGAGGTTGAGATGACCGTAACATGTTAATGGTGGAACATTTCGGAAGAAAACTGCGATCAAATGGTGGTGGGGTCAAACTAGGGTGGGGCCCCAGAGCAAAGCCTCTACACGTCCCTGTTCAGTGCAGGGCGTTGGTGAGGACCATGGTCTAGCTCTGGTGACTCCTCAGAACCAGATCCATGAGATCCAAATGCACTGACACGAGCACATAGGTCAGCTGCAGACAACAGCTTAGGTTTGATTGCCTTACAGCAGCACACATGATCATAATTAGCTCAATTCTATTTATTTTGTTTCGAATAATTTATGCATCACCATATCAGTGTTTGGACTTGAATAAGGCTTTAAACTCAAAAGGTATGTTTATGATTCTGTGTATTTTGGGTCAACGGATTCAACGGGACTCTCCGTTGACTCTCCGAACCCCTTTCATGACGGCTGATTCAGACGTCTCCCTCACTATGTCCCCACGGTCGGGCGGCTGAACCACGTCCTCACCCACTGAGGGCCTCACCCACAGAGGGCCTCACCCACAGAGGGCCTCACCCACAGAGGGCCTCACCCACTGAGGGCCCCACCCACTGAGGTCCTCACCCACTGAGGGCCTCACCCACAGAGGGCCTCACCCAAGGAGGGCCCCACCCAGGGAGGGGAGAGCCCCACCCAGGGCCTCACCTGACGGTGTCTGTGAGCTGCGCTGCCTGCTGCGTGGCCTCCTGCACCTCCCTCCGGCCGTCCTGCGCCTCGCTCTCCCTGCTCCGGGCCTCCTCCTCCAGGGCGGCCCGCGCCCGCTCCAGCTCCTTCTCCAGACCCGACACCTGGGGGGGGGGGGGGGAACCATCAGTCAAAACCCTCCACAACTCTGATGATGATCAACTTAATGCTATATAATAAGACTATGTAACAACAAACAACACTAAAGGAGCCTTCAGTGGGACTGGGTTGTGGGTGAAGGATCCCTTCAAGCAGAAAACAGCCTCCAGTCAACAGCTGGATTCACACGCTAAGATTTAGCCTCTGGTTTGTACCCGAGCTGAAGCGCAGGCCTGCAAGAGGTCACTCAATGCCCCGGTTATGTGAGTGAGTTCACACAAAGGGATGACTTGATACTATGAACACTACAAACGAAGTGTGAAACAGAGGTCCTCGGGGGGGCGGTCTTAGCCTGGCTCCGCCCGCCTAAGTACTTCCGCTCAATTTTGATTTCCCTTCAGTACTAGGTCTGGGTCTGCGGTATGTTAGTGGGGGTTTCTCCTTCCAAATTTTCTGCGTCCAATCAGCGAACAGAGGGAGTGGCTGAGAACGATGGCGTTAAAGTCAGCTCTCGTTGTCGGACATCTTCACGCACAGTCACTGGTTTGTTTACAGCCTGCGCGCAACGTGATTCCCGGCCAAACGTTAGCGATTGGTTATGGCAGATCTAGAGTGGCACTGGGCAGATCCAATAGCTTTAAACTTCAACAGACACCCGCCTTCGTTAACGTTAACCCGTGAGTTAACGTTTGTGAATTGAGTAGGTCCAGACTCTCTATGCAAATGAAATGAAGTACGAGTCTGGTAGGACCAGGCTAGGTCAGTCTGTGAGTATTGTGTGAATTAAAACCTTTCCCTTGTGTTGTGAGTGAGTGGAAACAGTGAAGTATGACAATGATACGAATATATACTATTGTGAACATAAAACTATATATTACATATATCCTATGTAACATTTCCCAATTATTGCAGAGAATGCGCTTTTCAGACTTTCATGTCTTAGCCTTGGGGGGGAGGGGGGGGGGGGGTCTAAGCTATAAAGAGAGCTTGTAATGGGTCACTTTGAATTAGCATTATCATAACACCGAGACAAACATGTGGGGCCTGTGGTGATTAGGATCGACCAAACAGCCCTCTGGTTATATTTTACATTCTGTTATAAACACACAGACACAGTTTGCTGGATAACAATATTTAAGTCTACATTTAGGGCATTCAGAAGAGGCTTTTATCCAAAGCGACTTACAAAACAGTTCACACAGACATTCACACACACATGGGGGAGTCAACAATGCAAGACAACAGCCAACTCGTCAGAAGCAGTTCGGGTGAGGTGTCTTGCTGAAGGACACCTTGACACTATCGGGGATCGAACGAGCAACCTTCCAGTCAACCTGCGCGACCTCCTGAGCCAAGCCGACCCCTAGAGTCTAGGTTTCCTTCAAAACAAATGGCAGCATTATGGTAGGGTGAGAGCCAGTAAAGCATAACCTCAATATATACACGTATGCATATAATAGTAGGAACACAAACGTTACTAAAAATGACGTGGGTATGGTCCTTTCAGTTAAGAAGTTAGATGAAGAAGTGTTCATTCTATGTTTTCTCATGTCTGGTCACTGAACGATAAAACAAAATACCACGCCCCATCACTGCTCAACCAATCAGTGACTGTTGCCAAGAACCTCCACGGCAACAGGCAACGCATAGGGCACCTCTGGGCCGACGGCTTGGCGTGTGCGTAGGTCTACTACTAACAAAAGGGGTGCGTACAGGTCTCACGAGCATCGGTGTATAAAATGCAGTTGGCAGAACGTTATTTTGGCCTCGTTGTGCTACAAATGACCGGATATAAGGGTTGCCAGATTGTGCCAGGATTCCCGGCCAAACTAGCAACCTTGGCTGCATTGCACTGCCACCAGGTACTGGGAACTGATACGATGAACCGCACTGCAGCCAGGGTTGCCAGATTGGCCGGGAAATCTGTCCCAATCTGGGAACACTGTCCCCCCCACCTATCTCCCTGACAGGAGGTGGGAGGCGGCGGTGGAGGCATCTGCCCCTGCACCCACCCACCTGTGTCTGGAGCAGGCTCTGGCTGTCCTCCAGCTCAGCGACGCGGGCGGAGCTCTCCGTCAGCATGGCCTGCTGCTGCTGCAGGGACAGCTGGAGCTGCAGGGTCTGCTGTGTGGAGGTCTCACACACCAGCCTGGCGCCACGGAGCTCCTGCTGCAGGCTGGAGATCTGGTGGGGGGGAGGGGGAGGGACACAGGGTGAGGATGGACACTAGAGGGGTTTCGTTTCCTGTGGGGTTTGTGTGCTGATCTCACACACTCTTATGTGGTGTGTCACACTTCTGACATAAATCTAAGTCAGTCCCTTTCCATCATTGATTACGACCCTTTGCTGTTGAATTTGACACAACTTGAAATAACGTTATTTCAAGCATCATTTAGAAGATAATTCATACGAATGATTGCATGCATGAATCACAACAATAGTAACAAAGTGCTCTTTGTGAAAGAATGCTTTGGTCAAAACAGCGTTGCACAAACACAAGAAAAACAAGAAAGAAAATGGCTAGAATACATACAAAAAAATCTTGTTGCATCCCAAATAGACAGTATCATGACATACCTTTTGAGTTTAAAGCCTTATTCAAGTCCTAATCTTGATTCTAGATGCAGATATAAAGAGCCAGTGAAGCCCAAATAGTTTCTGTTTTGAACATGTCTTATATGATTGTCAACATATCGATCTATGGCCTTTTGTCAATGTTACAATGATACTCCAGAAGGAGGGAAAACGGTATGTGCGGTATGTTCATGGTCGTGTTGAAGAGAAAATTCAGCTTTTCAGATACTTTTAGTAACGCCACTTAGTTGGTAAGTGTGTTGACCTCCTTCTAAGCAGCAGATTATTCTGAAGAACCCAAAACGGTTTTCTTTTTTAAAACTCATTGTATTCGAATGAGAGATGAAACCTGGGGATTCACTAAAAATTTAAAACCCAAAATATTATACCCAAGAGATGCTTAGGGTATAATATTATTTCCCTCGCAGGTCACTCCATGTATAGTCTCGCAAAGCCAGACCAAACAACAGCAAGTAGAATGGTCCGGAACCACGCTATTCAGAGTCGTCTATCCGGGGGGAAACTGGGCTGGCCTGCTTTTTATTTCTTTAAACCAATCACAATCGTCTAGGGCGGGGCTAACCCCGGGAAGCAGCAGCGGTGTCCATGAGGGGGAGCACAATAGAGTGGCGAAGTCACGCCCCTTCCGGTAGGGCTCATGGGACCTATGAGATCGAAAAATATGAATGGGTGTCAATGGAGAGAAAATAATTATTTTCTGGTCCCGGTCTTTATATGCCCTGGATTACACATATGTTGTTTGTGGATTTAAAGGATAATTTTTCATGCAAAGAGTTCGACCGTTTATTGTGCAATTGTTCAGATAAAGGCTGTAGAGAAAACACAACGAGAAAGACTACACGGCTCGTATGTGACGTCACGCTCCCTGCGACTGGCGTGGAGAAGACCGACAATCTTCCCATCGGCATAACTGAAACTCTGCACGTGCCCCGACTTATAATGGTTTTCACCTCTTTCGATGCTTTTATCCTCCCCTTGGAAAAAGCGGTGAAGTGGGGCAGAGAGATCGCCATCTCTGTGCCGAGTTCCAAGGGCGGGTGTGGTGACGTATATCATATGCGTCTAGAGCAGCGAAGAGCTGTAGTTCACAAAGCGGCCTCACATAAAACCTAAAATTATCAAACTTCTTCATGAACATTTTTAGTTTTCTTTGCATGAAAAATTATCATTTAAATCCACAAACAACATATGTGTAATCCAGGGCATATAAAGACTGGGACCAGAAAATAATTATTTTCTCTCCATTGACACCCATTCATATTTTTCGATCTCATAGGTCCCATGAGCCCTACCGGAAGGGGCGTGACTTCGCCACTCTATACGGGAAAGCCAGCAACAGGAAGGGGAGGAGTAGCGGTTGAATCTGACGCTAGCACAATAGACGCTGTCCATTTCCGCTCAGCCAGACTACTCCATGCACAATGTGTTTGCCTCATCCATGCAGGATCCCCACCATCATCATCACATCATCATCCTCATCACCCTCCTCCCCCGTCTCTCCTATTGGTCTACCTGCTACAGGTAACCAGCTGTTGCTACCTACCTTGCTGGCAGACTCCTTCGCCTCCTCTTCAAAACACCGCAGGGCCTCTTCGCTGTGCTCGAACGCACTTTCCCTCTGCTGCAGGAGTAAAGAAAAACACAAATCATCACGGGTACACACATGGTAACTGCTTCAGGAGTAGGACAAAAAAAAAAAAACACAAATCATTACGGGTACACACTCACGCGGTGACACTGGATAACGAACGGGAGTGGGAGCTAATGGGAGAGCAGACGGGAGTGGGAGTGAATGGGAGCTAATGGGAGTGGGTTAGCCGGTGCAGACCTGAGCCAGCTCCTCCAGGGAGGCCTGCAGCAGCGCAGCGCCTCTCTGGGCCTGCTCCCGCTCCTCCTGGGCCGAGGACAGCTCCTGTTGCAGCGTCAGCTGTCCGCGGCGCGCCTCCTCGACCGACCGCTGCAGCTGGGCCCCCCGGGGGGACCGAGGAGGACAGGCCGTTAGTCCGGAGGGCAGCGAGGGCTGACCACATCCACTCTTTAGTCACCGTCAGTCCCCGCGTCGGGAGTGCTCAACGCTCAACCCGCTCAATCAGTCGATTTCATGCTCATGCCCACGGAAATCAATCCATTGAATCGTGTCCCCGGAGCAAGGTGGTCCACGCTACACAGAACAATTTGCAAACCCGTGCATTTTGAAACGACAATTGGAGATTTATTTCACTATTCAAATATACGCATCTAGAACTAGAAGGTGTACAGCGCCACCTCCCCTTCTGAAGTCAAAAGAAATCTCCCGATTGAAATGCATTTGTTTAAAAATCGTACTGTGTCCGACACAAAAACGATAATCTGAGAAACGTGCTCTGGGACACGATTCAACCGATACATTTTCGTGAGCGCGAGCAAGAAATCGCTTAATACCGGGTTGTAAACTTTAGATCAATTAATACAAATAACCAGCTGGAACATTTTTTGATGTATTGAGCTGTTTGGCAGAGGACGCCCTTATCCAAAGCAGTGTCCGGTGCAGTGTCCGGTTGAATCAGAGGCATGGCATCCAATGAGCAGGTGGGCGGCTGTCCTCTGGGATTACCCCTTCTATCTGGAGCTGGAGCTGCTGGCTCTGCGTGCTCTGCTGCTGCTGACAGAGGTCCAGGGCCTGCTGGTGCTCTCTCTGTCTCTTGGACAGGGTGGACTGGTAGTGCTGCAGGCTGCTGCTCTTCTCCTGAGGGACCAGAACCAACAACACAAGGAGGGGGTTCAGTACCGGACCGGAAAGGGAAACGCTCATCCTGATAATGAATGAAAGAACGGTTCAATCGATATCTATTTAAATCTGTTACGTTGTTTACGTCTTATGTGTTCTCCATGGACCCCAGTAGGTCTAGATAATAAACAATCAATCACAAATGTATAACAACTTAGTAATATCCACAAATCAGGCATTCATCAGAGCATGTCCATATGATACTTGTATGCTATCATCCCACTATCAGGAGTCACGGCACAGTAGTGAGTGAGTGAGTGAGTGAGTGAGTGAGTGAGTGAGTGAGTGAGTGAGTGAGTGAGTGAGTGAGTGAGTGAGTGAGTGAGTGAGTGAGTGAGTGAGTGAGTGAGTGAGTGAGTGAGTGAGTGAGTGAGTGAGTGAGTGAGTGAGTGAGTGAGTGAGTGAGTGAGTGAGTGAGTGAGTGAGTGAGTGAGTGAGTGAGTGAGTGAGTGAGTGAGTGAGTGAGTGAGTGAGTGAGTGAGTGAGTGAGTGAGTGAGTGAGTGAGTGAGTGAGTGAGTGAGTGAGTGAGTGAGTGAGTGAGTGAGTGAGTGAGTGAGTGAGTGAGTGAGTGAGTGAGTGAGTGAGTGAGTGAGTGAGTGAGTGAGTGAGTGAGTGAGTGAGTGAGTGAGTGAGTGAGTGAGTGAGTGAGTGAGTGAGTGAGTGAGTGAGTGAGTGAGTGAGTGAGTGAGTGAGTGAGTGAGTGAGTGAGTGAGTGAGTGAGTGAGTGAGTGAGTGAGTGAGTGAGTGAGTGAGTGAGTGAGTGAGTGAGTGAGTGAGTGAGTGAGTGAGTGAGTGAGTGAGTGAGTGAGTGAGTTACCTGGAGCTGCTGCTCCAGCTCTGTGTTCCTCAGGGCGGCCTGGCTGTAAGCAGATGTTTTCTCCTGCAGCTGTTTCTCCAGCCCCTTTATCCGTGCGCCCTTCCTCTTGAGCTGAGGACGAGACTCGAGACTTAAAGCGGCTGCCAGCTACAGGTTGAACACAGCAGTTGTTAGAGCTAAGGAGAGCTCACATCAACAATATGGCAGTCAGTCCGTTTATAGGGTTTTGGATGTGGTGGCTCTTTTAGATTTAGATAGGGAGGGATTCAGCCGATCGAATGTTAGCTTAAATAAAATATACTACCGTTTGGGGTAACTTAGAAATGTCCTTATTTTTTAAAGATGAGCACTGTTTTTTTCAATGAAGAAGAAATTAAATTAATCAGAAATACAGTCTAGAAATTGTTTGGTGTGTGTGTAGGTGAATGTGTTAAATTGATATTCTAGCAGGAAACGGCAGATTTTTCATGGAATATCTACATAGGTGTAGAGAGGCCCAATGCCAGCAAGCATCACTCCTGTGTTCTAAAGGTACATGGTTTGGCTAATCGTGTTAAAAGGCTAATTGATGATGAGAAAACCCTTTTGCAATTATGTTAGCACACGCTGAAAACTGTTGAATAAAAGTGTACGTTTTCATGGAAAACATGAAATTGTCTGGGTGAGCGCAAACCTTTGAACGATAGTGTATATGTACTGTATATATGTAGGCATATATATATATATTCACACACACACACACACACACACACACACACACACACACACACACACACACACACACACACACACACACACACACACACACACACACACACACACACACACACACACACACACACACACACTATATATTAATCGTACAATTGTTGAATCTCCCCTAGGCAGTATCCTGCATTCAGGCGGCTACGTCCCCACACGGTGTCCTCCTCCCCCCCTCACCTCTTTCTCGGTGTCGGTGGCGCGGCCGGTCTTCTCCAGCAGCTGAGTGTGGAGGCCCTGGTAGTGGGAGGCTCTCTGGGCCATGGAGGCCTGCAGGGCGGACACCTCCTCCTGGGCCCGGCTCAGACGCTCCTGCAGCCTCTGCACCAGGCCGCTCTGACGCAGCCGCTCTCCCTCCAGGGTCCGCAGCACGGGCAGCAGCGTCTGGTAGCGCTCGCCTGGGGTGGAGGGGGGGGGGGGTGGCAACGTGTGGGTGATGGGGCCGGGTTTACGTTACTCAAAGTGGGATTAAGACGGGCCATGTTTAAAAAAAGGCAGTGGGAGGAATATAGACTTTACAGACTGAAAGGGTAATGTGGTTATGAGAGCCCCATTTCTAGAACCTTTATAGTATATAGTTTCAACTAACACTTCAAAAGTTCAAAATATTGAGGCAGAACATGTATCCAAAAGCGCCTTTAAATTGGTCTTTTTTTTTTTTTACATCAAATCTGAAATATACAAGAAAAAAAACAACATCGTTACCAAATTCTGTCATGACTGTTAAACCTGAAGCCGAGTGTCTTTGGCCGCTACCTGGCTTTGGGTTCAGCAGCTGTGCATGGAGTGAGTAGTCCACCTGGGGCATCAGACAAGGCCTGACACAAAGAGGCCCCTCTGGACCCTGCAGCAACAAACATTAAGACGTAGGGTTAAAACATAGCAGGCACTTATTTATTAATCCCAGACGGGAATTTCTAGAAAGGCTTCAGGGAAATTTAGTGCAATTGGTTTCAGTGCAAGATAGGAGAACACTGCATTCATGTTAAGAAATAAATCAGCAGGATCCAGCCCCCCCCCCCCACCTCTCGGAGATGCAGCAGGGCCAGGATGGCCTCCAGGCCGGCCAGCTCTGCCTGGCTCTGCTGGGCGTCCTGCACGCCCTGGGCCAGCCTCTGCTCCAGGGCGAGGCGCGCCCCCCGCGCCTCCTCCAGCTCCCGCAGGAGGCGGGGCCTCTCGCCGGCCTGCGCCGCCCGCTCCCCCAGCTGCCTCTCCCTCTCCCCCAGCTCCCTCTCCAGCTGGGAGGTCCGACGGCCGGCCTGGTCCAGCAGGGCCTGGAGGCCGGAGCGCTCCGAGGACAGGGCCCGGGCCTGCTGCACCTCCCCCCTCAGCTGGCTGGGGAAGGGGGGGGGGGGAGCGACGAGAGAGTGGGATCCAGTGAAATACAATAGTTTTTGTTTACCATAATTGCTTTTCATTTGTTAAAATATTCCGTACAAGTATATGTGCAGCTCATCATACCAGACCATATAAGGATTATTATATTTGATATGGGAATATGACAGAGTCATGGCGTAAAGGGTTCAGTGGACGGTCTCTACCTGATCATCTGGTTCTGCTCGGCCCGCTCCTTCTGAAGCACAGAGCACTTCACCTCCAGGTCTACCTTCTCCCTGTCGCAGACCACCAGGCTCTCCTTGACCCGGCTCTCGCTCTCCAGCACCTGCCAAGCACCAAGCACGACAACAAATTAGAGATTTAAAATTTAATTGAACATAAAAAAAAAAAACACAATGAGTTCATGCGATAATCCTTTGCAGATCCAAAGACTTTGGAAGATGTTTGAGGTCACCTTCTTGAGTTTGAGGGATATGGTCTCCTTGTACTCTTTGTACGCCTCCTTCAGCTTCTCAGCATTGTGCAGCGCTTGGTTCCTCTGTTGCTCTGCCCTGAAAGCAGGATACATAAGACCAGTGTATAATGTGAGAATATTATACATGTTGGGGTTCATATGACCAGTGTATAATGTGAGAATATTATACATGTTGGGGTTCATTTTGAACCGAGCAGCACATTTAAATCTCTGCTTTTCGGCTAGAATCTCATTGCATTACACTGACTTAAATGGGAACGAAACTCAATATTGAACCCATTTCTAAATGGGTAACATAACATAACATAAGCTGACATACCACAATGTTTAAGGTGTTGTACATGACAAAGTACATTGAATAAGAATCGAGTTATTGATGTCTTTTACTGGCATTAAGCTCTAGGAAACCGACCAAATGTGTTACATAATAAAAGTTAATACAAATAATTCCATTGAAAAGCCTTCACCACATTACCGGATAACTTCGGGATTTCTCAAACTGGCCACTATTTCTACATCATTTTGGGTTGAAGGGAGGAATGCAGAAAACATTTTTTTTAATTTGTCCATTATTGAGCAAGAATACTGCAGCCTAAATTTGCATAACATATATGACTTTGACTGACAAGCTTGGCTCTAACCAAGTCTGGCCAAGGAGAAGTCTAGCCCTGTCTTGTGCAAGTTGAGAGACAATTGAGCGGTGAACGATGGAAAAGGGAGGATTTGAGAACCGGAGTCAGGGGAGGACTAGCAGTAACCTGCTAACTAAAACCACCTAACTTAAGATCACAGTTCTCCTTTACGATGGGTGCCTTTGTGTGCATGCATCGCCCTGTTTGATGTCGCGTCAACCATAAATGGAGAGAGGAATGGAGGGCTCGCACCGCTTCCCCACTGCGGCCCTGGAGTCCAGCTCCAGCCTCAGGTCCTCCAGCTCCAGGGACAGCTGGTTCCCCAGGAGGCCGCTGTGGGCCGAGGCCTCCTCCGCCTGCTCCGCCCTCAGCTCAGCAGCCCTGCAGAGGGCAGCACAGGCCGGGCGGGACACTCGTCAGGACACGGCCAGGGTTGGACTCGCATCCTCATCTCCATTCAGCTCGTTGAGAGCCCATCTATTTCAGACGAGTCTCCTTTACACATTGACAATGTTTCACACATGATTTGAGTGCTGGGACACTGCTCAGGAAGGTCCAGTCTTTTCACCAAGACTGGTCTGAAAGAAATCCATTTCAACGGGCTATTTTGTTTTGCAAGAGAATATCGTGAAGCTGTCATTGGTCCGCGGTGCGCTCCTGTCCAAACCTTTATTACCCATTTTCATTAGGCTTATATAGTTCTAGGAACGAACGAATCATAAAGAATCAAGATGCTGAGAACTGTAGCCATACTCTTCGTGCAAGGTGATGCGTCTCATACACAAGAGGATACAGTTTAGTGTATTCTTTTAGGATAATATTCCTTTGTCAACATGACTGACAGATTCTCGCTCCAAAAAGCAGCCCCGCTTGTTGGCGGGGGGGGGGGGCGACCTGAGATGGTCCATGTTGGGGGCGGCCCGGCATTTCTCTGCGCATTTAAACTGTTAGCGGGACACTAATCAGCGGCACGTTTCAACTCGGCACGGCCCAAAGTGCCAATGGAAAGAACGCTGTCGTTCACCTCAGTTCCACGGCCTGGGCCTCCAGCTCCGCCTCCAGGCTGAGGATCTGCTCGGTCAACGCGGACACATTACGGCTCTTAACCCCCACACCGGACCCCATCTGGGTGAGGGATAAACACATAGTCAAGATCCAACACCTGCGTTGGCTGGTTAAGATATTGGATTGAGAACTGGAATCATTCAAATGACATTTTTAAAATTCTGCCTGCTATTTCAAAGTCAGATAGAACACCGAGAGAAATGAATCAGCAAATAATGGCTAATGTGTGAATAAACATTGAAGTCAAGGTCCGATTACAATTTTACCGAATGGATGCACAACACACTGATGGCTTACAATGGCACACAGTCGGTACAAATCAGCTGGCCAACATAACCATCCCACAGGAGGTTTAAACCAGCTAGTTCCAAAGGCTTCACCTTGGACCTTGAGGAGGACAGCTCATACTGAGACGACTCCGGGTCAGGCATGAGCTGGACGGACAGACAGGCGTTCTCCTGTCGCACACAGCCCAGCTTCTTCCGGAAGGGGGTCGCCTCCATCTGCCCCGCGGCCCTGGCCGGGGCTGACTGCTGGTGGGCTGGGGGGCCACAGGACCCCTGAGGAGAGAGACATAAGGATGAGTACATGATACAAGGAAGGATGGTGAAGCGGCCTGCATGTTCGACTCCCAGCCAAAACGTTGGTGGTTCAATTCCCGATTTTCACAGTCTACCTGCAGGGAAGTCTTAGTTAGATACTTAATGAATTACATTCATAGTAAGTCGCTTTGGATAAAAGGGTCACCTACAACACACATTCTTATACACCTACTCTTCTTTGAAGACGACATTTCAGTCCTGATAAGTGGAATTATATATGAAACCATACATGCATAGCACATTTCTCGAATACAACCTGAAAAGCATGCTGCATGAGTGCATCACATTTTCTGTCCGTTGATTCAACTTCATAAAAAATAAACACAAGATGTACATTAGCAGTAAAAAAATATTCAAACACTATCCTTTTCTCACCACTGTGGTCCCTTCAGGGGCTTCATGAAGAATAACACACACACACACACACACACACACACACACACACACACACACACACACACACACACACACACACACACACACACAATCATCAGCATAGCGTGTCGAGAGCTCAACAACAACATTGGGGTCATGGAAGGCAGTGAAAACTGTGACTGGCCCGTTTCATACAAACACTGATGCACTCATTGAGAACATCCTGTGACTGCTCGACAAAGCAGGTCTCCAGTTAACAGGCAATTTGTAATTCCTCTGATATACTGTCACACTTTTTTGTTGCCGATTTTAATTAAGCGGCTTGTCCTTTCGAAATTTATCCATAT
Organism: Gadus macrocephalus; assembly: GCF_031168955.1. Lineage (NCBI taxonomy): Eukaryota > Metazoa > Chordata > Actinopteri > Gadiformes > Gadidae > Gadus > Gadus macrocephalus. Next base: position 17,821,269 of record NC_082389.1, read on the forward strand.
GTCAATTATAAATTAATTATATCACTGCATATCACGGAAGGAAGCTAATGGGTCAAATGTTCTTCAAATTAACGGAACCTCAGGCTTGAAGGCAGTGAGATATTAGGCTACTCCAACCTGAGCTTTTGGCGATGGGGGGCGACTTCCAGCAGCACACCGACCCGCTGTGACACCGTTCGGCCTCTCCCGCCCGCTGCAGCTGGACTGGCGCCGTTGGGAATCCGGTGGTCTCTGTAAATCTTCTAAGGTCAAGCGACCTGGAAATCCGAAGGATGGACTATGCTGCAGAGAGCTATCCCTTGCATGTCGTTCTGATTGGCTGTAGTAAAAGTTAAAGCACACAAATGAAGGTGTGCTGATGACGAGCATACACAAGGGTGAGCCTCCTCACTAGAAATTATCAGTAGGACGGATGAATATAAACAGAACCAAACGGGGCTGAACAAGGGGCAGCGGCAGAAGCCATCACTGGATTCTTGAGGTTATAATTCAAATAGGGCATATTTACTAACCTCAATTGTTCTCCCACACTTTGCAGACTGATCTCAGTAAATCTGAGTCGAGTCCTTAAATGAATTACATCTTCAATGAGTTTTGTTACATCATCGAGAAAGCCCCATCCAACCTCCAACTTAAAAACCACAATGTTACTTGTCCCCAAGTAACGTTGCAACAGAAGCCAGTTCGAGTGGGGTGTAAAACAAGTATATAAGTAAGTATATTAGGTTTATAAACGTGACATGACCTCCACACACTCGATGTAAACAAAGCTCATCGCCGCATCTACAGGTTGCTATCGAGGACGTTTGAAAGAAAAGCATTGGTTTGTAACCAACATCGAGTAATGACGAGCACCGACAAAATTCTGTTTTGAAAAAAAATCTTAAACATTTAACAATTCGAAATAATGGTGCATCGCAACCACTACTGGCAACTGTAAAGTTTTCATGTACACACAACCGACTCTTCCTGTGATTCCCAACAAGGCACTTCGGGATTGGTCAATATACAACAGCTCAGTATATGATTGGTCCATAGAAAACGGCTCGGAATATTATTGGCTCTGCGACGTGACCGCCGGCAGCCGGGAGAACAGCGCTTTCAAACACAGCGAATGAGAAGCTTCATCCAGACTCAATACAACTCAGTTTGTAATATCTGAATTTATTTTCTCTTTGTACGCCAATAAAGTACTACATGTAACAAACCGACGCAGTTGGACTCAAAGTAGTTGAAACGTTTTCGTTGGCCATCAAACCCTTTTGTGTGCACAGTGGCGGGTCAAAGGCAATACTTCATGTACATTTAGTCAGTCATAATGTCTAACACAATGAAATCCCCCAAAGTGTTCAGGGTATCGAAAGATCACCAAACAAGTCTACTTCATTCCATTGTATAAAACGCACTGATTATAGACAAATGGGACCAATCAATGTTTGTCTGTAATCAAAACTATAAACCTGATACAAAAATACAGACGCTCAAGTGAGCGTTTCGATCCTGAGTTGAGAATGATTCGTAAAATACAAAATAACTTTTTCAGAGCGGTAAAATAAACATCTGTCTAACAGAAAAAAGCCAGTGCCATAAAACGGATGCAAAGGCAGATGAACACATTCAATAAAAACGATTATATTCTGAAGAGAGGCTGAAGAACACGAGCTTTAAACCCATGATTGAAGGTATTAAAATTAACGGACCATCCAACACTTGAAAAATATCACTTTTTAACTTCTCAAACTATGAAAGCCAAGCCAGTGTTTATGCTTTCAGGTATAAAACAGGTGAAGCCCTTTTTTTGGGAAGAACATTCAACGAAAAAAAAGTTTGAGCAAATTGATGTGACACCTTTAGATGGAAATAATACTGTTTTATTAAGAGATGCCAGTCTTCAGAATATGACACTAATGCTAAAAGGATTGGGAGATACAAGTTCTTCCCAGCAATAAAATTGAAATATATATATAAAAAAATTAAATTAGAATTACTGCCTTGAATGAACAGAGTATATGAAAGCAGAATGATCGAGATGATAGACAAGTGGAAAATGATATGTGCAATTGAATCCAAGAAGAAAAATCACAGAAAGCCAGATTAAAACACAGGAGTAGAAAAACTAATAGTATACCTTTATATAAAATAATACCAGGTTTGCAGCAACAGAACAATTCTGTTTCACATTCCACATGAACTTGACTATTCACCAAAAGGACCACTTTTTAACACAAATCAATGGACAAACAGTGTCTGTTCTGCCCAAGGCATTATTCACTGCTAGGAGTCTGTAGAAGGGAACTTTGGTGATAAACCCCAATTACTTTTTTTTAAATTTGGTATGAAATCAATGTTTTCAAGCACTGATCACTTCTTACTGCACATAGGTGTCAGAACCGGTACAATCGTGCATCACACATTTTGTTGATTAAACCACAATTTCCTTAGTTTGTTTTTACATTTCTGAAATACCATCAAACAATTTCTGCTTTCAAACAAACCTGGAATTGAACCTTTGATAAAAGAAATAGAAATGAAATCAAAGCAGCTGTGGCGGCTTTAGAAAAAATAATGCAGAATACACACAGGGAGAGTAAATGGTTCAGTGACCGGCATAGTGCAGTGTTAGGATATTTGGCTAAATGTTGCTATTGTCTGGTATTCAACGAGCACTCAGTGTATAGAAACAAAATGGGATTCACCGTCAGAGACATTGGCAAACCAAGGCTTTGTGACACGTAGCCTGATCTCCGCGGATCACCCCATGATGCGCGTCTACGGGCGTGTTACAGTCGGCGTTACTGCCAGACCCCTTTCTCCCGTCGGAGCACCACCAAAAAAAGAATAAAAAAAAAAAGGGAAAATGTGATGCTTTGAGGCGAGTCGTGTTTGAGAACACGACCTATGGTGTTGGTGCTGGTAACGATGGATCAGGTGAGGCTGCGTAGGGGCGGAGCCTAGGAGGCGGTGACCCCCTCCCACTCCACGAGGTACTGGACCTTGCCGTCGAGGGTGACGCGCCGCGCCAACACCCGGTACTTCTCCCCGCAGGCCAGACGCCCGGCCGCTCCGAAGTAGCTGCTGATGGAGCTCTTGAGGGTGGAGATCTGCCCGTGGGCGCCCAGGCCGTGCACTATGTCTGTGGAGGGCAGCCCCGGCTGGAGCCCGGAGGGCTCCGTGGCGGGGGTGGTGGTGGTGGTGGCGGCCGTGGGCTGGCGCGCCGGGGGCGGGATCTCTGGGTTCGGGGGCTGCAGGGCCCGCCGCGGTCGTCCTCGTTTCCTCTTGACGGGCGGCTGGGTGACGGGCATCATCGGGGCCATGGCGTGTTGCTTCTTTAAGCTACAGAGGCTGGTAGGAGGACAAATGCAGAAGCAAAATAAAACTTTTCATTTCTGCATCAAAAAAAATAAAGTTGCGTTTTATACGGTAGTTCCATTGACCTTTGATATGCTTTGCTCTGTTAACAACATGACTATTTTTTGGTTCGCACTACGACTTGAGGTTGTTATTTTGTGTACTTTGGTCTTCCGACTGACCTGGACTGCCTTGAGAGGCTGGTTGAGGTAGTTTCCGAGGTGCTCAGGGCACTGATCGATTCCACGTCTGAGGTTTGAGCGGATGGCAGAGAACGATCACTCCTGGTGAAGAGAAAAGGGAGGGGACTCCGGTTAAGTCCTGCTGTAGCTGAATCGCAACATCAATATCAGCAGCCAGACCATAGCAAGACACGTAGCGGTACTGGCTCAAGACTCATTCTCTGTACTCACTTGCTTGAGGTTAAAAGATCCATGGAATGAGAATCCATCAGTTGAGGCTTCCTCAGCTCCTGTGATGCAAAGACTAAAGTTTTGCCTGTCCTTATACTCATGGATATTCTAAGAAATTTACACTAGACCAAAAATCATGTTCATGAACATAAAAAAATAAGTCGCATGACACAGTGAGCGCATTTACTATGCAAATACACCGACCTACAATAGGGAGTTATGCACACAGCCGGTAGTTTCCTAATCTTTCTAGCCATATTTGTGCATTAGAGTAAAAATAGAGCACAAAAGGTCAGAGACACAGTTTGAGTTTAACCCAGGACATCCCCAGTGGTGCTAAATCCCAAACGGTTCTGTGGCTTCACAGCTAGTTGGTGTGGCTCCGGGAGATTAGCCTCCTCGCACACCCCGACCCACCCCCCCAGACACGCCCACCCTTACCTGGGAGAGGAGCTCAGTGGAATGGCGTAGCTTAGCGAGGGTCTCTGCGGACTGTGCGCCCTGCTTCCTCTTCCTCTTCTTCACGGTCCCATTGGTCACTGCGCTGGAGGTCCAAACACAAAATAAATCTCTTTGTTCTGTTGAATCATTAAAAAATGTTGAGCAGCAATTGTATGGTAATTGAATGCAAAAACATGAAGGCAGTGTTGAGATTATATGCACCCTGGTAGGTGACGCCCGTTTATGGCAGTGGACTCCTCTAATGGAACGGTCGCTTAGCAACAAAACAGTGGAGCTTGTTGACATAGATTGTTTGTATGTTTTTTATTAGCCCAAACCTATCTACCACGAGAGCCTGTAAAAGGGCTAACAGGAAGAAGCAGGATATAGAAGGAATAGTCCTGAATAAAGTTTGCAGAATGTTGAAAAGGTTTGTTTCTAAACTTGCTTGGCTGATGAGAACAGACCACAGCCCACCATGACCATCTTCACAAAGAAACCCTAACCCTAACAGCGCTACCTTCATAATAATAAATAATAATATATTTAATTTGTAGCAATGATACCTGAGGTAATAATGAGGCATTGATGTATCATAATGTTTTAATCACGCCTGAGTAAGTAACCAAAGTATTTTTTGTAAGAACTGATACCTTGTTGAGATTTAGGCCCAATCTATCGCAGAGGTGTGCTTATTTACTCTCAATTTCCATTTAGCTGCTTTTATCCAGAAGCGTCTTGCATTGAAGCTAAATTCCGGTAGCCACCTGGCTCAAGGAGGCCTCCAGGTCAGCAGCAGACACTGGGCATATAACCCAATTCCTCTTGAGTGACACTAGACACACCAGAGACCCAACAGTACCTGGTGTTGAGGAGGGGTTTGGAGGACTTGCGCCCCTTGATGATGATCTCGTGAGAGGCCCTCTCCGGGACCCGGTTGGTGGGCTCCTCGGAGCTGGGCGGAGCCGGAGGGAAACGGATTCGCAGTCCAAACAGGTGCTTCTTCTTCTTGATCTCCTTCCCAGACATGAACCTGGGGAACCCGGAGACAGGGCAGGGGTGAAGAGAGCAGGCGGTTGGGTTAGTCAGAATGGAGCTGGGCAAGAAATCGAAGGGAAAACGTGGGAATTACTAAAACAAGATAATATGGGCTTTATTACCCAGCTTCTTACAGTTGATAAAATAAGATCAATTGAATTAATTAAAGACTTGTTTTGATCATATTCAGTATTGTAAACATATCACCATGCAAACAAAAGTGATTCGTCAACAAAACATACCTGCTGCTGTTCTTGTTCAGCGCTTCCAAGATGTGTTCGTAGCGCTGTGTTCGTAGTGTGTTGGCGAGCTGTACGGACAACACACAACATGAGGAATCGACCGTGCAGAATATAGTTAAGACAGGAAGGGTCAAAACATCGCCCCCACCTCGCCCAGCTGTAGGAGGTCCCAGTTGTCGTTGATGTAGGTCATAAGCTCTATCTCCGAGTCAAAGTACTTCTTCTTGTGGATAATGCTGAGATTATACAGACTCAAGTGGGCCACGTCCTCCCTGAGGAACAAATGTAGAACTCAGAAATGCATAATGTATGACATTGCGTTTCGTCAAAGACTGCTCGAGTCCTGTGGGCTATTGCCAGCCCGCTCCAACATTCTAGTCAACACCAACGCCTCAGCGTAGCTCACCATCGCAGGGGAAGCCGCCGGAGGTGCTCGGGTCCACAGTTGCAAACTGAGCAAATGAACAGGTAGAACCTGAAAATAGGAAAACAGCAGTTTATTTAAAAAGGGACCGTATACACTATACAAAATAAGAATACTATTAAATGTGCATCTCTCAGCATACACAATTCTTATTCGAGTTAGAGGAGCTACTTCCATCATAAGTGCACAAAGCCGACATTCATACCTGTCTCCCGAGAGCATTGGCATCTGGAAGCACTGCAGACACGTCTCGTGGAACCACTGCTGACACCGGTTACACTGGAGCATCTTCAGGTACCACCTGCCAGGAAGAGAGGCGGTGAATACACAAGGAGGGCCTCGAGCTACACATGCACGTTAAGGTCACCGACACTGACAGCCTGGTAGAACATGCCATCCACACTGCCAGGGCGTGGAGTTCGATCCCCAGCCTGTGATAGGAGTGCATGAACAACCCAACGGGTCATGTATTCAATATCCATAAACCATAATAGCCATTAGCCATAATAGTAAATAACTCGCAATTGTAGAATTATTATGTGAATACTTTTTGGATGGGAAATGAATATCAGATCCATAATAGAGCAAGAATGGCGAGTGTGCCTGCAATGAGGGCTCATGAACAAGCCATGACGTTCATTTATAATTTATCATAGAGCAGATGGTTTTATCCAAAGAACCATCTCCAACCAAACACATACAACTAAGGGGACGGTAAGAGGGTTAGACATCTTGCTCACTGATGCCTATGGCTAGGCTCGGGGGGGGGGGGGGGGGGGCACTCACTCTCCAGGGGCTCCGCAGTAGCAGTAGCTCTGCTGGACGTTGGTCTTGTGGCCCTGGTCCCACAGCAGGTCGTCCAGGTGGTAGGGGAAGTAGAGCTGCCACTCGCCCTGCTGGGGCAGCTGCAGGGCTTTGGTGCTGCAGCCCTTCTTCTGGGCACTGCCCCTCTGAAACAAATGCACACACATTGTAAGTAGTGTGTACTGGAGGTTTGGAGATTGATCCCAGTTCATCGGTTATGATTGGGTTGGGTTCAACTATGGCATGCAGCCCGTTAAATCACCATGTATTTGTGTGGTGTTTTGGTTTTCCCCTTTCTGTTTTTTCTCTCCCCGTACTACATTTCAGGACTAAAAATATGGATTGATTGGTGGAGGCTTGCCAACGAGGGAGCGTTCAATACGCTCAGAGTTTCCAGGAGGTTCGGACCTTAAGCTCTGAGGAGTTCTCGCTCTGAGTTTCGTGCAGAAGTTAAGCTTCCGGAGTCCTCCGAGATCACGTCACCGTGGGGTGTGCCCATTTCATTGATAGACTAAAGTGAACATGCAACAAGCACTAAGAGGCGAACTTAACACCCATTCTAACATTTGCATTCCGATACATCATAGCTTACAATTACAAACATCACCTGATCAATTCTCGCTCATGTTCAACCATCGCAAGTATTTCTAATAACTGATTCAGCAAAGAAGTGCAAAGAGGTCCCTGCGTGCATCCATACTTGTTGTTATGAAGTGTAGTCTCACAAACTATCTGTTTCTACGGTTTTATGCCTACAAACTTCTGAGGGGCGTTTCCTGAACACTTATTTCGGAAGAAGGGAAGATGTACGTAAAGACACGCAAGAGCTTCCGAACCGGCGAGCTGTTTTGAAGGCGGCATCAGCCACCAGTTAAAGCCTCACCAGTTCCACCTGGTCTCTGGAATGATCAATCAAGCTCATGATTGTTCCATACTAGCACTATTTGTGTCCCTTCCTGTAAGCTGTGTTTTGTGCGGTTTGTTAGCACTGTGGCCATTGGTCACTTTGTTTCGCTTCTACCTGACCCATGGCTCAGCCAATGGGAAGCTGGTAGGGATGGGTGTTAGGTGGCCTTTTATTTGGTGCCCAATTCTCTCAGGTTAGGGAGCTAAGCATACCCTTTGTTTTTCGTTGTACATTTTGCAAGTCTGTTTATTATTTGGGCCCAGGCTCAACCTGATGTATAGCTTCTTTTGGCCTTGATATTCTTTTGATACAATAAACCTTTTGTTTACTCCTGAAACCAAGATTCTTTACTGTTTGAGTTGGCTTTATGTTACTCCGTCTATCCACTAGAGTAGAGGGTCATAATAACACAGCCATTTTCCCACCCATCTCTGCCATAAAGAGGGCCAGCTGTGACCAATCATATATGGAACCTACGATTTCAAACAAGCCAATCTCCAGCCATTGGCCCCTTGCAATTAAAACTTTGTCAAAGATGAGAATAAACAAATACTGTGATAGTGTGTGCCTCATGCAGAACCAAAGGACACTTAAATAAACAAAACATAGCGATATTGTTAGACAAAAAGGTGACCATGTGCAGAACAAAAAATTAAGATTAATAATAGTATTTTATGGCAATATGTCCATTGAGTACCTGGGGGGTAGCAGAGAGCTCACACTCCCTGCAGAGCCACTTGTCGTCCGAGTCGATGACTGTGGCATCGATGATGGGGGAGTGGCAGAGTTGATGGTACCCTGAACACAGCGGACAATTTAATATCAACATAGGTCTATGTCTGTTTCAACATTAGGTGTTTCAATAGTGTTTACATGCAACAACACACATTCATGAAAAGGCCCCTGTTTTACCACCAGAAGTGAGTGGGATTTCCCATTAACAGCTATTTCAGAATCTGACCTGCACTGTGCCTGATATCGCAAGGGGAAGGGTCTGCACAGAAGTATAATGGATAAAAGAGTATATTAGCCTACCCAGTGGTCTTTAGCAACTGGAAGCCTTACCTATCCATCATAGATGTAGGTGGACATGCCCACTTGTGATGTCAATAAGGCAGAGAGCAGGGCAGATTTAGAAAAGGTGTGTAATGGCTAGGGGCACTCGCAACTGGGGCTTAAATAGAGTTAGACCTGTAGGGTGTGTAGGTGGTGGAAACACCTGCTCTGTCTGGAACATGCACTCCAACTGCACCATAACCCGGGTTTATTCATTCTTAACCCGTGTCCTGGAAGTCCTTCCTGTCTGCTACGGTGGTTTTCTACCATATGTATGTTCCATACCCTACACCATGGAGTGATACACCAATGCATACCATTTCATTTAACTTATGATTTGAATAACTCCTCCAATGCATTATGTCAGCTTCAGTTGATTAATATTCAATCCAATAGCACAAAATCATGGTGTTGAGTAAGGCACCAGCCATGATTAGGAATATGACCCTGGCTATTAAATGATGGAATATATGTCAAGCATTGTGGAAAAATCAACGGTACCTTGTCCACACTTATCGCAAATGACGATTTCATTGGGCTCCTCTGAACTTTCATTCTGGCAAATGGAGCACACTATGTCATCTTCATCATCGTCCTCGTCATCGTCCTCATCTCCTGAAGCAAGGGGCATCGTGTCAAACACCATCACTCCATCGCAAGTTGGCACAGTAGAATCAGGCCACCTCAGTAACTGCTAAAATAGGCATGCTATCTCAAATCGCTAAGCAAAAGAGTTGGAGACGAGAAAAACACCAAAAAGTGATGTAAAAAAGAAACTGCCAAGACCCCCAACTGGGGGTCGCAGTAAAAGAGCAGGACCAGCAGGGGTCTGGTTGAGTGAGCCTGAAACAAAGAGGTGAAGGACGGTGTAGAAGGAGATAAAGCATGTTGAACCCCAGAAGACCACTCATGACCACGGTATTGTTGTAAAGCTCCACTTGACTGCTATCACCCTGGTACCCTACCAACGCCCTTAGCAGCATGGACATTATAGTTAAAACTGGCAAGGATAAAAGTTGACCCATATTGGCAGTTAACTGTCAAGGTGATTGATTTAGTGAAAGAAATACTGTGGTGTGAGGGGTTGTGTCAATATCCTCGATGTTTCTAAAGATCATTCATCAAGTTACTGAATAACTGAACAATCGAGTTAACACTCTTATCAGGGACACTAGGGAAACTGGGCAGATTATTTGAGGATGTTGAAACTAGTCACGATTCTATGTCCTCCCATCTGAGACAATAGGGGAATGTGTTAGACGAAAAAGGTTGATTAAGAATCAACCCCTTACTACATGTAAAAAAAGGTTAGGAAACCAATCAAGGGAAAGGAGGCCACATCGTGTGCCTGGGGCTTTGCTTTAATTACTGCATGTGAGCTGTAGCTGAAGCGTTTCCCAGTGAATGTGAATACCTCTCCTGGGCTCCTCTCCAGAGGGGAGCCTGCTCACTACGGCACTGAGAGCGCACACGCTGACTGTTAACTGTCAGGGATAGAGACCGTGATAGTACAGGACTGAATGGAGAGAGATAGCAGAGGGACTGGGACAGCACAGTCCTCGATCAGGAAAGCTAAGCCACAGCGGACTAGGCCAAGAAAGAAACTACCGCCAGAAGATTAAAAAAAATATATATATATATATATATATATATATATATATATATATATATATATATATATATATATATAGGTCATATAATAAGGGTTAAAAACACAAAAAATTAAGTCCAAAATAGACATGCCACACGCAAGCTTTCTCTGTATAACCTACCTGTCTGGATGTTTGTCCAGAGCACCCAGGACTTGGACCGGTCTTCAAACACTACAAAGCATCGCTGCTTGTCCCGGTCTATCTGGGGGGGAGAAAAGGTCACTCCCGTTTATAACATAATCAATGCTCGTTAAATTTAAAGTGCAATGTGCAAGTTCATGTCTTTTATTAATTCACATTGTGTGCTCCTAGAAATCTGATGAAGGATTAATCTTAGTGTTCTACTGCCAGCAAGTGCTACAAATAATAAACCACAGAACACATTGAGCGATTAAACCATAAAGGGAAACCTCAGGTGGGCACACTGACAAAGTGCGATGGGGTTGTCAATCAGAAACATTACAGTAGCGCTGCGTCAATTTCAGTATTTTGAGGCACTTGCACCTTTATACCTTCCCAACATGACTGTATTCTTTACATCTTGGCCTATTTATACAGGACAACTCACTTTTTTCTCATTATTACTAATTGCACTCGAGTTAGCGAGCAGCATATTTACATTGTTGTCCCTGGGCAGGCAGAACAAGAACAGTAAATGCGCACCACATACATTCCTACATATAAGTCCATTATTGGGAAATAAATGAAAGTACAATAAATCCAAGGCGATCATAAGGGATGACATTTTTGTGCTGGTTTTGGAAAAGGCTTCAGGCTGGTTGTAACACTGCCAAGCTGCCGGAGTCTCATGTTTGTGGGTATTAAAAGGCTGCAGTTCATCATCCTTTCATAAAATGTGTCTTTAAATCATCATTCCCCACACCTTAATTATCTGGGGGAGCAAACCTGCCAGTTGCACTTTAAGGCTGCAGATGTAAAGAGTATATGTGTATGTATAGTAAATATATTCTTACATTAATTTGTTTCTAAATACAGAAAATAGCACCTCCCTCAGACTTACCTTGGTGATTGTGCCCAGGTAAAATAAGCCGTCGGACCAGCGAGCCAGGACGTCCTGGCCCTCTTTGAACCTGTCAGCCAGCATGCTGTCCTCTCCATAATCCTCTCCACCAGACAAGCTGGCAGGGGACAGGGGGGCCGCTTGCTGCTGCCTCTGGGAGTGGGCTCTCTGCTGGGCGGGCGAGTGGTCTACAGTCACCGAGTCTCTGGGGGGAGGGGGGTTAAACGAGGAAGAGCCTTTTAATTTATTTTGTTGTTTGGGTTGGGTGTATTATTTTTGTTATTATTGTTATTTTTGTTATTAACATAACGTTTCCTATGTAATGCATGTTATGAAATTGTTTTAGCAATTTTAGAAATGGCACAGACAATATAATGGAGGGGATATAACATTTCGCCATCAATCAATGAAAGGCAATCCACTAGGTCAATGAGTTAACAATAGAAATGCAGTTATGCGAAGTTACATTATCGCCACGATGTTTCATATGCATGCTAGTTAGAGCACATGCGAAGAAAATGGTTGCAGGAATACAGTGTGTCAGCCTTGCGCCACAATGTATTCTTTTCAGAGAATGACATGCGTGTTATATATGACAAAACTTTTAATATGACATAAACAACAGTTGAACACGATAAAAATGTGCCTTGTTGGTCGGAGTATTTTGGAGGGAAAAGCCGACGCAATAAATAGTGGACTGTCTGCAGCGCAGGTAGCAGTGCATTTCCTGCATGACGGCCAGTCATACTGTGCAGTTTGCCAGATTGGGCAAGATGTCCCGCCCAATCTGGCAACCCTGGCTGCAGCGCGCTGCGGCCAGCGTTGCCAGACTGTACGAGAAATCTGGCAACTCTGATACAGGGTCTCTTTGTTCAAACACCCACCGAGTAACTACACGGGGCTCAGGATTGGGACTAATAAAAACGGCTCCGTAGATTCAATCATTTAAGTGTTGGAATAAAATAAAACACTAGATATTGGCTGGTAGTAATTAGTTCAAATGGTTTGCCGCCCGATTTTATTAGCCACACACAAAGCACAACTGTGTGAGTGGACGCCAGCCCCTGGAGCCCCCCACAGGAAAACACGGAGCGAATGAAAACAATACCTCATTCGGTCCCCTCCGCTGGCGGTATCACCCGAACAATGTAACAACTTCATAGATTGGAGCTCTTTTATTTTAGCCCCGCTTTCTTTTATTTCACCTCACTAGATTAGACGCCACAATCCGCAACCCCAGCACTGTTCTTCAGAAAATAACAAACAGATAATTTTCCTCTGGTTCATTCGCCATTTTGGTTTCCCGCTGATGGCCGCGGCGCATGCTGGGAAGCGCGCTACCCGATTTTTTTATTTTTTTTTCCAAGCAAAGTTTTTTTTCTTCACGTTTGAAATAGAAGGCAGGGCATTTCACGTAGGCTGGAAATGCTCGCGTATTTAGCGATGTATTCAAATGTTTGGAAGAATGTATTTTCCATTGTATTTAATATATTTGAGTTCCAGGCTTAATTTATCGACATTTATCGAATAGATTAAAGATCGATGAATTGATCACAATTTAACCGTTTACAATATAAACGTATTCTCAAATCTCTCTCCCGTCACATGTTTGCATATTTACTGGGAAATGCGAGTAATCAAGACCGCGACAATATAACTATTCAAAATCATGGCCGTTGTCGGCACTATAACGTCATCTATTAATGTGTTTCCCCTACAATAAATAAAAATAATGCTAACAATGGTTAGACATGCAATATCAACTGAAAATACACATGCATTATTCTCAATAATCTCCTTGAATGATAAACAACACCATGCGTTAAAGATAGAGTATGCAGCGGACTGTCGGTCACCTTACGCCTTGCGCCTGCGCAGTTAATCTCCGCTCGGTGAGAGGTATGCGCCGCTCGGGGATCGGGGCAGCTGCAACACAGAGCCAACCGTGCATAGAGAGTGTCATTCCTCCGCCGTTTCACAGATCAGAAGCGACAAGTCGCTTGGTAGGAGAGTCCAGTCAGAAATGGGTTTGGGTTTCTCCGTCTCTTTTCGTAAACGGGGTTTAGAGACTTCGTCATCGGAGCGAATTAGGAAGCCGCATTGTGAGGTTGCGGTCTGCGCGTGTTGTGGATGGTCTCCCGCAGCCAGGTCCACGTATTGAGATGATCCATTTTTGTGATGGCGAAGGGTCTGTTTCCAAGGGCCTGGGTGAAAAAGTCCTTCTACTTTCAGGTAATCGCTGTTTTGTCTACCATTCAACATAGCCAATGTATCAGCGTGAAACTATTATGATAACGATAACGGTAGCGTCATGGTGTCAATTCGGAGTGACAGCTGTAACTGTAGTAGGAAGCATTGCGTTCCGGTAGCACACACTGCTTCGATCACCTGACTGCACTGGTCGACTTGTTATTATCAAAAGTTGTATGAATGCCGCTTATTTATTCATTATGTTAACAGATGCCTTTGTTAATATAGCTACCACTTGGTGGGCGTTTTAACAATACTGATAACAGATAATAAAGGTAATGAGTAAAGACACCAGGGAATTGTTGCTTTAAAAAACCTCACGATCCATGTTAACCCCAAAGCCTTTGAGTGTCACGTAATCAAAGGTCACGTCGTACATATTTTCTCAGCCATCTCCTTATTAGCTTTGTTTTCTCCCACTCACTTTGGCTGTCAGTCTCCAAGGACTCTTGGTTTGAGCCCCTAATTGAGTCTGAAGTTGCATCACAGGGGAAATAATGCCCTGGTCCACATGCAGAGTGGAGCAGGGCAACAGTCATTGGCCAGGGGTGGCTCCCAGCCAGCAGCTCGTTTACATCTAGTCCAGATAGATTAGCAAGTGTGGACAAAAAGAAAGAATGACTGTGTTTTAATTGCACTCAAAATGTATTTGGATATATTTTGGTGAAAGGAGTAATAACGGTGTGAGATAGGTTTTAAGTAAATGCCTTTTAGATAGATTGTGCCCTTGCCTAACAAACCCTGACCTGACCACTTTGCAGCACGTGTGTATCATCGAAGTTTAACAAGAGGTTTTTTTTTATAAATCGTCAATGTGGTTAAGGGATAAGCGTGTAGTGAATAAAAGTGGAGAGTGGTCTTATCGCAGACAGCGGGTCTGTGGCTTCACCTAGGGGATGCAACAGGCCACTCTTCTCTGGTTGGTTATCCAAGTACGGATTAACAAAATAAAACCCACACACATACACGCATGTAAACAAATACACACACACACGCGGTCCAGAAGGGGTTTCCTGGCCCAGGGGGACCAACCAATGACATTAACAGCTCTTGTTAAAGGTCATTTTTCTCTCCTCATGTGATGATGAGTCGAGTCTGTGTTTTTTTTTGTCGGCAGTTAGTTGTGCGTTTGTTTGCACGGATGCAGCAGTGTGAGCTCCGATTGAACTGATCAAACAAGTTTATTACAGGAATGTGTTTCGGCTGCATTGGCAAAGACCTCTTCAAGACTCACAATGACATATTGTTTTGTCTAAAGCTTCTGACACTGAAGTGTGATCCGGGTCATTAAGAAGCAGGTAGAGGTGAGGTCTCTAGGCCTGTACCTCAAGGTTTCCAACAGGTAGGCAGCAGACATGAGGTGGGGGGGTTCAACCCTAAATTTAATCACACATGCTTTGGCTAAGTCCAAGTTTCTTCAATCAATCTTTTTGTCGTTTTGGAAACTGGTTGGAAAAGCATTGAGTGCTCACCCCAGGGTAGAGTGAGGGCGGAATATCCAGCATTTTCCTCTCTGATTTCCAGGTTTCCCTCACACCACCACACCTATCTTTAGATCTGTTTGTGTCTTGTCTCAACACGAAGGCTGTGTGTCATCAGACCCTACTTGACAGGGACACCAACCAACTGTCACGTGTTCCTGTCTGCGGTCAGGCATCAGCGCTGAACATGTTGTGTGATCTTATTGGAGGGTTGGGTGGCTTTGGCTGGCTCTCGTCTTGGATTTATGGATACTTGAGCTTGATCTAGGTTTGAATCTGAGCACTAATGTTATTATAGCAAATACCCCATGTTGTCATGCCCGCTGTTGTCCTGCATAGAACAACACTAAGTTATTGTCCCCTCTGTGCAAGGCATTGGTCCGATTGATACATGTGATCAAATCCAGAATAACTTTGCTCAGGATCAGCTTAGTTGGCATGATGGCTGCTTTGCTGCCACAGCGCAAGAGTTGTTTGATAGCTTGCTGTCAAATATCACCGTTTACCTCAAGACAGCATATTATAGGTTGTGATTGGAGAGTTTAACTGTCATAGGCCAGGACGATGTTTTGTATGTGATGGGGAATCCCGTGAAAATCTTTCCCCTCTGTATCTAATTCAAGATACAAGAACTACATCGTCCATACACATACAGGATTTACAGTGAAATGAAATGGGCAATGGCTATGCGTTTCTGAAACAGTAAAGGTATTAATAATATAAATAAGAAACAGTCAAAAGCAACAAGATGCTGCAATCGATCTGAAGGGATCTGAAAATAGGTCATAAAATACATGTGTCGTCACCATACGAGTGTCTGTGCGTGCGTACGAGTGTACAAGAGTGTGTGGCCGCTTGGTGGGGGGTCCGGTTGGGATCAGTGATCATGTTCCTGATGGCTTTGGGAGAGACACTCCCTCTCAGTCTCAGCTTTGCTGCGTGGCTGCGGAGGAGCCTGCCTTTCAGTTGCTGATTGGTTTGACAGGTTGATGAAATGATTTCCACTGGGCCACTGAGGCCAGGGTCCAGCGTCCAACCAGAACTACTGCCTCTGTGGATTTATTGAGTGGGGCTTCAATCAACGCACCGACCAGTTCCCCACGCTTTGTCCTTCGTTTTCTTCCTAAGACCCTCCATACCTTGTGATCGGTCATATGCTTTGTAACCAAGGTAACTTGGTTACCATTAGCTACCGACTAAGGGGTTGATAAGGAAGAATCATTTCCCTGTCAGACTTTCAAAGTGGACAACCCTGTAATGCCTGTAATTTGCATTTGAACAAATAAAGAAGGTTGTTTAACAGAAGCTGTACAAAATGTGAAAAATATGTGAATACCTTCCAACAGGATATCACCTCCTGCTCCACAAATATCTGGGGGGAGATAGATCATATCCAGGATAGGTGTGTGTGTGTGTGTGTGTGTGTGTGTGTGTGTGTGTGTGTGTGTGTGTGTGTGTGTGTGTGTGTGTGTGTGTGTGTGTGTGTGTGTGTGTGTGTGTGTGTGTGTGTGTGTGAGACAGGATAGTATAGTTAGACATTGGGATTAAAACGTATTGAATTCCAATGTCTACTTAAATTCAATCATAATACCATACCAGGTCTTCTGATTGAATTTCAATATTAAATTCCAAAGCGACTAGCAGACTTAGGATGTCTTTAGATGTATGCCATGAAGGAGCAGGAAGGGTTTGTGGTATCAGGCTCAAGGGGGCCTCCAAGTAGACTGTTGTCATTGGGATTCAAACTTAATGAAATTCAATCAAAATAACTGGTAAGGTCAAATAAATTGTAATCCCAATGTCAACAGTCTACTTGTAGTCACCCTTGAGCCAGAAACCACGAACCACCAACCCTGCCATCTCATCAATGACATCTAAAGACCTCCTAAACCTGTAATCCGCTCTTGTTGAACCTGTGGGACATGCTACTTTTTCCTTTCAATGTTTGAATGTGAAAACATCTCAAGGTGTTCATTGTTGTTGTCTCTCCCTTGGGCTCAGGCTCGCATCTCCTTTGTGCGGGTGAAGTACCTGTTCCTGAGCTGGCTGGCGGTGCTGGTGGGGAGCTGGGTGCTGTACGGACAGTACTCCACCTACACAGAGCTCTGCAGGGGGCACGAGTGCAAGACGGCCATCGTGAGTCAAATTTTTCTCCTTCTTCTTTTGTCCTTCACAACTCCTCCTTCCTGTTGTCTTTCATCCCCCATTTATCTTCTTGGTGGGCTTCAGCTCCATTTTTTGATTCGTGGAACGTTTTGTTGAGGATATAATACTTGTCTGCTTACTATTTATCCTTCTCTTGTTGTTTCAATCAGTCTTATTAATGTGTGTGTGTGTGTGTGTGTTTGTGTGTCTCAGTGTGATAAATACAAGAGGGGTATGATTGACGGCTCCGCCTGCAGCAGTCTGTGTGATAAGGAAACACTCTCTATGGGAAGATGTCTCTCCACGCTCCCTAACAACCAGGTGAGGCGCTCGCTCGGCACATTCTGTACAAAAGGAGGTTTTATACTTATTTATTTTCACTTCAACTTGTATAGAGTCACTAAAGACAAATTATCCAACACTTTATTTTTGGTCTGTAAAATAAGTGTTATATACACACGCACGCACACACACACACACACGGACACACGGACACACGGACACAGACACAGACACACGCACACACTAGTAGAGCGAGCCCTTCTCTGCGAGGGGGGGCCTGACCGCTGGCTCCTGGTCTCCAGGTGTACACGGGGAGCTGGGGGGACCTGGAAGGCATCATCCGCTGCCGGCTGGGCGACGCGGGGCCCTACGAGCTGGGGGAGGAGCCTGAGCCGCGCAGGGAGGCGCCCGTGTTCGACACGCCCACAAGGGGCACGTCGGTGGAGAAGTTCAGGGAGATGGTGTCCAACCACCTCAAGGTGAGGCCGGCTGTCCCCAGGGTAGCGACGAGGCGTCATACATGTCCTATGTTGGAGCCCATGAGGTGGAGCTGAGAGGTGCAGTAGAGTGCGGCAGTAGCTCTGGAGGTAGAGCGGGTTGGTAACCTGAAGGTTGTTGGTTCGGTTCTTGGCTCCTCCTAGCTGAGTGTCGAGGTGTCCTTGAGCAAGGCACCTAACCCTAACTGCTCCCGACGAGCTGGCTGTCGCCTTGCATGGTTGACTCCGCCGTTGGTGTGTGAATGTGTGCGTGAATGGTGAATGTGAGGCAATATTGTAAAGCGCTTTGAGTGGCCAATGGTTAGAAAAGCGCTATATAAATGCAGTCCATTTTAGGCAAGGCAAGGCAACTTTATTTATATAGCACTTTCATACACAAGGCAGACTCAAAGTGCTTCACATATAAACATTGTCATACAATAAAATAAAATAATAGATAAGTAAAAGAAAAACATATGCAAAGAAATGGGTAAAATAGAAAGTTAAAAAGGCATTTTAGTATTAAAATAGAAAATAAAGGCAAAGTTAAAAAAGCTTTTTAGAAAGTGCAATGTATTTAAGATTTAGCAGAAAGCTATAGCAAACATTAAAGTCGTCAGTCTTGTTTTAAAGGTGCTCAGAGTTGGGGCAAGTCTTAAATCCTCTGGGAGTTTATTCAAGCTATTTGTTGCATAGTAACTAAATCCTGCTTTCCCATGTTTTGTGTTTACTCTGGGGATAGTTAACAGATTGGTCTGAGAGGATCTTGGTGGTCTAGAAGGCTGATGTAGTGGAAGCATATCAGTTAAATATTTTGGGCCTAAACCATGTAGGGATTTATAGGTTAGCAACATGATTTTAAAATCAATTCTCTGACCTACAGGAAGCCAATGTAACGATTTCAGAATTGGTGTGATATGATCAAATTTTTTGGTCTTTGTTAGAACTCTAGCAGAAGCATTCTGAACAAGCTGAAGCTTCCTCAGAGTTTGTTTTGGGAGACCTGTAAGGAGACCATTGCAGTAATCAAGCTTACTAGTGATAAAGGCATGTACAAGTATTTGTAAGTCTTCGGTGGACATGAGCCCTCTAAGTCTTGCTACATTTTTAAGGTGATAATATGCCGATTTTGTAACTGATTTGATGTGACTGTCGAAATGTAAATCTGAATCAATGATAACCCCTAGATTTCTGGCTTTGATTGAGGTTTTCAGGGACAGAGAGTGAAGGTGTTGGGTTACTTTAAGCCTTTCCGTTTTAGAACCAAATACAATTATCTCTGTTTTGTCCTCATTTAGTTGAAGTTGCTCAATGCAATGGCACAGCAGATCTATGGGCCGTTAGTCATTTGGTGATAGCGATACATAGATTTGCGTGTCATCAGCATAGCAATGATGGTCAATATTGTTATTTTGCATGATTTGCCCTAGTGGGAGCATGTAGATGTTGAATAAAGAGGGTCCTAAGATCGAACCTTGTGGGACTCCACATGTCACGTTGGTTGATCATGATACAAAGTCGCCAATGGAAACAAAGTAG
This sequence comes from Gadus macrocephalus, assembly GCF_031168955.1. Lineage (NCBI taxonomy): Eukaryota > Metazoa > Chordata > Actinopteri > Gadiformes > Gadidae > Gadus > Gadus macrocephalus. The sequence continues at coordinate 17,840,788 of NC_082389.1, forward strand.
TTCCTATTTTGTAGGTAGGACCTGAACCAATTTAAGGCGGTGCCTGAAAGCCCCACCCAGTTTTCTAACCTGTCCAGAAGTAATGTATGGTCTACAGTGTCGAATGCAGCACTGAGGTCAAGTAGCATTAGTATTGAGGTTTTGCCAGAGTCTGTGTTAAGACGGATGTCGTTTACAACTTTAATAAGGGCGGTCTCAGTGGTCTCAGGGGTCGAAATCCTGATTGGAAGGTGTCATAGCAACCAGTTGATGCCAGGAAGTGATTAAGTTGTTAATAATAGAGGCATCTAGGCTCCGCTTTTTTAAAAGGGGTTTAATAACTGCAGTTTTCAAAGCTTTTGGGAAATTGCCTGACTGGAGAGAGTTGTTAACTATCTGCAATATGTCTACTGCTAGGCAGTCGAAAACATTCTTAAAGAGGTTGGTAGGTATAGTATCAAGGCAACAGGTTGTTGGCTTTAGTTGTGTCACAGTTTCCACAAGATTTTGAGAGTCTATAACATTAAAGCATGCCATCCTTGCCACGTTATTTTTGCCTGAACAGGGTGGTAGTCCAACTTTTTTCTTTGAAGTGGAGATATTGATGGCGCGTCTGATACCTTCAATTTTATCAGCATAAAAAGTCATTGCATTTCTGCGTGAAATGGAGATCAGGTGGAATTTGAGTTGGGGGTTGGTCAGTCTGTCAACAGTTGCAAATAGGGTTTTTGCATTATAAGTGTTGGTTTTAATGATATTGGAGAAAAATATTTCTCTAGCATTTTTTAAGTCTAAATTGTAGGCACGGAGGCTCTCTTTATAGATATCATGGTGAATATGAAGTTTTGTTTTACGCCAGATGCGTTCAACCTTCCTGCATTCTTTTTTCTGTGCTGTTACAGAAGCAGCTTTTCTCCAGGGTGCCTTTTGCTTTCCAGAAATCGTTTTAACCTTATAAGGTGCAATGACATCTATGACTTTCAAAATTGTCAAATTAAAGTTTTCTACAAGATCATCAGCAGAACATGGGTTTAGAGGTGGTAGCAAGGAGATGGCCTTTTTAAAAAGTACATTAGAATCGTCATTGATATACAGTTTTTGGACTATGTCGGGAATAAAAGATATGTTAAAGAAAACACAAAAGTGGTCAGACAAGGAAGGATCAGTCACAGAGAGATCAGAAACATTGAGGCCCTTTGTGATAACCAGGTCTAGAGTGTGCCCCTTACAATGAGTAGCCTCTTTCACATGTTGAGACAGTTCAAATGTGTCCAAAATGGTAAAAGGTTTTTTTGCACACTTGTCATTCAAATCATCAGTATGAAAATTGAAGTCACCAGTTATAACTAGACAGTCAAATTCTGTGGAGATGCTAGACAATAATTCTGTGAAGTCATCAAAAAAATTTGCAGAATATGTGGGAGGCCTGTAAATAATTAATAGGAGAACTCTGGGGGAGCATTTCAATACAGCACTAAGGTATTCGAACGATGGAAAATCACCAAATAACATCTGTTTCCCCTGAAATACATTTTTAAATATAGCAGCAACCCCTCCACCTCTTTTTCCAGATCTACATGCATCAAAAAAAGTTATAGTTGGGAGGAGCTGTCTCTATCAGAACGGTTGCACTGTTAATTTGTGGTAATAGTGGTAATAAAATCATTAACTAAAAATTATTTGTTATTAAGAGACTTCACATTAAGTAGAGCCATCCTGATGGTGTTGTTGACAGGCTTTAAGGTTGTTTTTAGTTTGGAGGCAATAGATAGGAGATTTGTGAGGTTAGCAGTGTGTCTAAGATTCCCTTTGTTTACTCTCTTGGTGGTTACAGCATGAATGCGAAAGTTGCCCTGCTTTGACGTAGGCAACCTTGGGTTCAGCAGATTATGTGAAACTTCCTTTATACTGTGTCTACGGCTGAACCCTTTTTTGTCTCAATAATACTCAGGACTACTATCAGTACAGGGGGGGGGCTGGGGCGCCATCCTCTTGGGTGTTATCAGCCTGTGGCCATGACGTGGCGATGCTATCATTGACACAGATGCAAGTTTGATGCCAACATATTCCAGTTTCTTAAATTTGGCTGGAAAATCGCAAAGGGAGGAGACATTGGGGCTGGAGTTGTTGTTGTGGCTATGGGAGAGATGAGGCTGGAGGTCATCGTCGATGGGGGAGTGCAGAGGAGGGGGGAGGCCGTTCCTCGCCAAATCAGCATCAGCGATGGGGGAAGGCACAGTGTTGATGGCTCTTCAAGGTCTGTGGGCTGTCTGCTATCTGTGTGTCAGATAGTGGCAGAGTAGATGTGTGGGGGAGGCTGTAGTCTTGCTTCTTCTCAACCTGTGCTCTGACTGTGGCCTGTGCATCAGACCATGGAGATTTGTGGGAAAGCGAGAAGAGAAGATTGTCCCTCTACAGTTTTGAGCCTAACCTGTTTGGGTGTAGGCCATCTGCTCTGAAAAGAGCAGATGGCCTACAATTTTAGAGTTGTAGTGTGAAAGAGGGAGAGAATCGCTGAGAGCAAGAAGTTGAAACTCGGCGACCAAAGTTAATGTCCCGTCCCTCCCCACGTTCTCCCTCATTGAGTGTGGTTCCGTTCACGCCCCTGTGTTTGACACGCAAGATAGATCCCTTAGCCAATCCTGGTCGAAATGCCCTGATTGGTCCGAAATAGTGAAAGATATATATATATACATATAGAGTGCTATAGCATGCCACAGTATTCATAGTGATCTTTTTTGCTTTAAGGTATTTGGGTTAACCTAAATAGTGCAAAGGTAAATGTGACCAGGCCTCCCATGTGAACATAATGACACTTGAACCTTTAGACTGAGGTGAACTGCACAGTTGACATATACTAATCAGCCTGTGGGCTGAACAAGAGGATGTCATAAAAACATCCTACCTAGTATATCATGCAATGGAACTAATTTAACCGATGGATTCGATCCAGGGTGGAAAATTTAATCACTGCACTTCTATCCAGCATTAAGGCCTATTCCTAATGGCCGTTGCACCATCCGGTGGAAACCCATGGAAATACTAGAAGTCTAGACAACATTGTTTCAACCGATAGCTTAATCATTAGAAATGGTTTGCTCTCTCTCTCTCTCACACACAATCTCTCTTTCACACTCTCCCTCTCACTCTCTCTTTCAGTCCAAGCTAGGGGAGCAGGCCAACCTCGCTAGCCTGGTCAGTCAAATCCTCTTTGTCGCCGATGGCAACAAGGACGGCAGGGTGTCCCTGCCCGAAGCCCGATCCACTTGGGCTCTCCTCCAGATGGACGAGGTATGAGAAGGCCTTCACCGAATACAAATCCGATTGACATGGAAATCCTTTGTACTTGTTAATGGCCCCAGGTAAATTATCCATTAACAGACATTCACCATTTTATAATGGCCATTATAAAATCGACCCTAAAATGACATCACATGTGGGAGTGTCCACAAAGATCCACGATAGGAAGCCTTATCAATCCATCATAATTCACTAATATAATAATTCATAATTCACACTCCCATATGTCACTATGGGGTAGGATAAACATCCTAATGGCTGATCAACATCGCATCCGGTGTTAAAATGGATGCCTTTTAAACAGGCAACTATAAACTAAAGTGCTGTCTCATACATCTCCTCTGCTGTGGTGCGTCTGGTGGACGTGGCAGGTGCTGCTGGGCCTGCTGCTCCAGGACCACGGCCACACCCCTCGGCTGCTGGGCTTCTGCGGGGACCTGTACATGACCGAGGTGGTCCCCTACGGGCCCCTGTACGGCCTGGCCCTCCCCTGGCCGCTGGTGTCCTGGGTGCCGGGCGGCGTGCAGAGGAGCATGGACCAGTGGTTCACGCCCTCCTGGCCCCGCAAGGCCAAGATCTCCATGGGGCTCCTGGAGCTGGTGGAGGACCTCTTCCACGGCACCTACGGCAGCTTCCTCATCTGCGACCTGGCCGCCGCCCACTTCGGCTACACCGAGCGCCACGAGCTGCGGCTCACCGACACGCGCGCCGTGGTCGCCGAGGACGAGTTCCGCCGCGCCATGCGCTCGCGCCGCTGCGAGACGGACGCCGACTGCGTGTACGGCGTGGACTGCCGCACGTCCTGCGACGCGGCGCTGAGGCGCTGCCGCGAGGAGGCCGAGCGGCCCAACCTGGCCAAGGCGTGCGGCACGCTGAAGGACTACCTGTTGCGGGGGGCGCCGGCGGGGCTGGGCGAGGAGCTGGAGAGGCAGCTGTACGCCTGCATGGCGCTGGGGGGGGACCCGGCCGGCGGGCAGATGAACATGGAGCACTCGCTCATCCTCAACAACCTCAAGGCGCTGCTGTGGAGGCAGATCTCCCACACCAAGGACTCGTGATCGGGGCCCGGCCGCGCCTCACGGCCCAGGGGTCCTGGGGGGGCCCCAGCCGGACACGTGTTGTTGGGGCCCTTTTCTCTACAGCGACGGTAAATCGACACGGCTGGAACAACCCTCAATTTAATTCACCCGAGATCTGCTATCAGAATGGCTCCTCATTAAGCGGATCCATGCTGGTATGTTGGAGCCAATCGGGAGGATGCGGCTGTGACAGGAGGCAATAGGGAGGATGCTGCTGTGACAGGAGCCAATAGGGAGGATGCTGCTGTGACAGAGGAGCCAATAGCGGATAGCCGACAAACTGTTCCACGACGTCGGATCACTACAATTGCACACATCATAAATGCTGATGGACATTATATATATTAACATATATTTGACAAGAATGTTGTCGCGTAGACTAGTTTAGCTCACCCGAGAGCAGTTAATGCTATAGATTAAAAGGCGTTAACTACATGGGGCTTATGTGACAGGCCCTGTTCCATTAAGTGAAGAGGAAACACCCAATGAGCTTCAAAAGAGATCGATAGCAGTGTTCTGTACAGCACTCGAATACTGTGCAGACACTTCTAGTCATACATTTTCTATGGCAATCTTTAAATGTCTTAATTTCACCCTAGGTTGAGTTCTACACTTATGATTTGGGTTTCACTCAATTAGTGCCATAAACAGAATTCTTAAAACGCTGAATGTTTACCTCGTCAATCTTAAGGAAATGGCAAACTTTGGGAATCTAGTCCATTATCTGAATGCTGACGTGAAAACAAATCCTCTGCTGAAAGAAGCTGTCATGAATTGAAATGTTATCATAAATGTATTGTCTAATCACTTTGAGTGAAAGAATGCATTGTTTGAAGTCTGTAGTCATTGATGTCGTTGCTGTATGGATATGCAATTACTTTTTTGAAGTTGAAAACCAGCATGATTTTGCACAATAAAAACATACCACTAAATATACATTTTTTCCCAGATCTTTCTTGCCTTTATATTAGGTCGATTTTATACCCAGACAAGTCTATCCCGATGAAACAATCGGTTTCAAAATCTATTGAACAGTTGGACGACAGGACCCAGCAGGAGTTTGTAATAAATTTATTTGTGTGTGAGTTAGAGGCCGTGGAGGCAGGGGGCCCAGGTCTAACCGTCCCCTGCCTCTTGTTCTTGCGCTCGAAGGAAGCTGGCCTTTTTCTGGGCGACGCGGTCCTTCCTCTGTGCCAGAGACAACTTGGCGCGGTTCCACCTGCGGGGGGCAAAGAGGCCATTAGCATTCTGCCCGTCAACAGGAGGACCACCGCCACCGTTATTCACTGGTTCAGTATAATATACCACTATGAGCCGGGCCTCAAATAGTGGGGATAAATATCATGGTGATATCAAAGGACACTGACCTCTTCTTCTTGACGTCTTTTTTTGGTTTCTTTACGTGAATTGGACTTGCTCTGATGCCGGCGTGTGCTTTTTTGTACATTTCTTCTACCTAGAAATTAAAAAAAATAAAAAAAAGACTGGTTAGGCAGTGAAGGAAAACAGCAACCTGAGAAAAGACATCTCTCTCTCTCTCTCTCTGCTTCTCTCAGCCCCGTCTTGAAAGGACAGTAAGCATCAGCTAGTGCAAATGAAGGACCAACTACATTTTGCTCAGCATAACGTTAACATCATCAAGAAGCAGAGAGCTGAAAACAATTTACAAGATTATTACAGTAGCCGTCAGGCAGATTTAAGATGCCATTTCGAACCAAAACCTAAGTGAAGCATCCATCATAAACGCGTCTTTCATGGCTTACTGTGTCTGGCGCGACTCCGTTCTTGATGAACCTGGAGAACTGCTTCTTGTAGGCGTCTTCGTCCTCCTCCATCAGGTAGGTCATGTAGTTGGACACGTTCATACCCATGATGTGTTTCCGGTGCAAATCTGCGTTGAACTCTTTGCTCTCCACATCATAACCAGGGAACCGTTTTAGACTGAAATACACAAACAAGACCCCCAAAAGTTGAGTTTGAGACACAAAAAATCGATACACTTCATAACTAACCCCTTTCCACTAACAATAAAATGTATCCTTGTATTAATTTGTCTAGTATCATCTAATTTTAATTTAGTTTTGAATAATGTTTAGCCCCCCTCAAATACAAGGTAGTCACCTAATTAAATGAGCGAGATTAGTGATAATACATCAACGCTCCTACAGTACTGTTCTTTTAGTTCATCCTGCTTCTCTCAGCCCCGTCTTGAAAGGACAGTAAGCATCAGCTAGTGCAAATGAAGGACCAACTACATTTTGCTCAGCATAACGTTAACATCATCAAGAAGCAGAGAACGACCCGTGACGGGCTATGTTGCTATGTAACGCATGTACGGGCTTAGGAATGCTTTAGAGAACGTCCTAAAACAGGTTGCTTGAGGAGGCACTGCTACCGCACTGAATTGCCAACTTAAGTAACCAAAAGCTTCTCAGGATTGTTTATAGGAGCAGCATGCATCGCACGTGCAACACCATCCCTCAAATCCGACATGGGTCACTTTTGTGTACAGGTTTTTAGTCTCCCCCCCCAACCCTTTGAATTTCTCATTGACAGGCGATTCTGTATTGTGTGCCACAAAGCTTGGCTCTTCCAATGTTCACATCGGACACGAGTGGTGAAACGGTGACGGTGGGTCTCTTCTCTTCACGTACCTGTGAGGAATAGCAAGCCCTCCGTCCACCGCCCCCTTCAGCGCTCCGAACACCTTGTTGCCCGTGGTGGTCCTGGCCAGGCCGGCATCCAGGTAGCAGGTGAAGGCCCCCGGCTGTCCGTCCACGCTCTCCACGTTGAACTCGTCGCCCGTCACCTCCACCTGCCCGTCGTACACTTGGTCCAGCCCAAACTTGCTGAGGAGCTAGTGAGGATCAGACAAAAAATAGAAAGGGGCATATAACAAGACCCAACTTCAAACGATACGTCTATGAGTAACAAAATCCACACCAATATTGGCAGTAGCAGCCATCGAAAATACACATAACACTATAACCACTATTCAACCATTAAAAACTGCCTTGATCAGCAACAGTCAATGATGAGGCATCTGCCAGTTTAAATGCATATTGCTGGTGTCAGCACCAAAGCACTCTAAGCAATTGTGTCTCTTACCCGGCGAGCCAGCAGCAGGCCAGTGCAGTAGGCCGCGGCATAGTTAGTCAGGCCGACGGTGATGCCATATTTGGGCAGCTCATGGGAGTAGGCTGCAGCCACTATGTGGTCTCCCTCGATCTTTGCATAAGCAATCTGCAACAGATGGGAGTGGAGAGAATGAAAGACTTATGAGAACATGTAGATCGTACAAAACAGCAACTTGAGAGAAGTCTCTCTCTGCTTCTCTCAGCCCCGTCTTGAAAGGACAGTAAGCATCAGCTAGTGCAAATGAAGGACCAACTACATTTTGCTCAGCATAACGTTAACATCATCAAGAAGCAGAGAACTTAAAACCATCCATTTCTTTATGACAGTAGTCATCAGACCGATTTAACAGGCCACATCATATCTCCTCCATTTGTTATCAATGTTTTAGCGTGGTGGTTTTCTCTGATATTTTACCTGGCAACAAATGTCCCTGTTGGAGAAGCGGACGATCATGCGGTACTTGGGCGTGTTGTATTTGTTCTTGTCTTGGATGACCAAACGTTTGCGGGCAAAGAAATCAGTCTTTCCCTCTGTGAGATTAAAAAAGGGAAAACAAATATATCAGGTTAATATTCCTGATTTAAAATACTTAACAGTTCAGATTGCAGACACAAATACTGTTCATACTATTGCACAAGCTAGTCCTACAGTACAGTTAATATTTTGTTCATCCTGCTTCTCTCAGCCCCGTCTTGAAAGGACAGTAAGCATCAGCTAGTGCAAATGAAGGACCAACTACATTTTGCTCAGCATAACGTTAACATCATCAAGAAGCAGAGAACCGTCCTGTGAAGGGCCTCGTTGTTAGGTATACGCATGGTAAACGTATGCATGTGCTTTGGACTGCGTTTGAGAATGTCTGGAAAAAATGGTTGCTAGAAAGGGCTTGCAATAACTACCGAATTGAATGGCCAACTTAAGTAACCAAATGTTGTTGTTTTTTTACAAATACGATCACATATTTCAAGCTGGTTATATCTCCAGGCAAAGACAACCAGTTCTACCCTCTCCCTGCTCAATGTTTAGCACAGGCTAGTAGGCCTGAGGGGCAGCTTACCTCTCCTCCTCCTGAATTTGACCTGGTACCTCTTGAAGTAGGCCTTGTTCTTTACCACTTTGACAAAACCCTGTAGTCGTAGAAAAAGGACGGGTTAGCATGCATTCTGCACATGTTCTGTCTATAACTCACATTCATACAAGACAAGCATAGTGTGGTAAATTCTAAAATCGCGACAAGAATTACAATTCTATCCAGGATATCAACTGGTTATGAATAGCCCACTGTTATCTAGCCGTAACTAGTTATCACTGTCCTGCATTGTAGGGTCACAACAGCTGGGAGAAGGCCACTAGTCGTGCCAGGAGCCGTAGCGCCACGCTGGAAGCTGGAGGACGGCATTTTGCCGAACCGGCTAAAAAATACCGTCGCCACATCCAACACCATCTGACCATCTACTGAATATAAACATTTGTCTAACAGCCATAACTATATTCAAAAATTTTAACAAGTGTTAATCTGGATCATAGTTGAATAATAAACATACCATTTTGAGGGTATTTGTTCTCTCCTTCTTCGGGACTCGGGGATGTGTACTCGGAAACACGATATGTGTCGTGACGTGTACAACCGCGACGGAAGTGGGTCAGGTAGCGGTACTTATCAACAGCGCCCTCTGGTGGACCGGGTGAGCATAGGACAGGATCACCAATAGGGGGCAGCAATGCATTTAAAACAAAGAACTTCAGAAGTATTTAAATTTGAACAAAAAATGAGTCAGAGGGGCTTATATTATTAATTATGTGCCAACCAATTTTGGGTAGGCAGTAAAACGACTGTAAGGTCAGGCAGTGTGGCGTATCTTATCCTAATTTCGAACATGCAGAAGAATTAAAAAGCATAGGTCACGTGACGCCTGCTCTCACAAAAATAAGTCTACCAGTGAAAGAGAGATTGTAAAAATATAACAAAATGTAGGCTACATAGACAGTTACAATTCAAAGTCATAAAAATATTATTTAATTGTATTTAGGGCAATCCAAATATTAAATGTAATAGCCATGTAACGCCATCAGCATATCGAACCAGTCTTGACATTGAGCACAGAAATGAGTAAGACGCTTAAACCCTTTACTGGAATCTTCTATTCTCATACAACGCTGATGCGATAACACTCTAAGAAACACTTTCTACGGTCATTCCTAAATGACGATGACCGTAACTCACAGGGGGCACGGAGGTCAACAGGATGTGTTCAGATTTATTACAACTTGACAAACATCCCAGTCAACTTGTGTGTGTTTAAGTGGTTGGAATCATGGAACGGCCACTGTAGAAAGCAATAAACCACACACAAAATATCAACACATAGGTGGGTAGAGATTACAGTTTCACTTCAGAAGACGCTGTCCTTATACATCAACGTCAATTAAATACATTTGTAACTACTTTATCACCGTGGAAGTGGAAATATTAAAGAAAATATCACTATTGTCTACCTTTGTATCTTGAAGGAACGGCTTTTATCCCTTGCAACGGACAGTACAGTCCATTGGGAAACATGTGATTGAGGAGCAGGCAGGCGCTCAGGCCCCTGCTAAAGGACCCACAGGGAGACCTCAGACATCGGGGTTCAACCACCAACCCTTCAGCTGGACCTTCCTGCTCAGGAGGATGGAGTTTCCTTTCTTTTATTTGACCGCATTGATACAGCGTTTTTTTCCCCGAGCAGCCACTCAAAGGTCCTTACAACATTGCCTACCATGCACCCACATTCATGCACACATTCACACACCGATGGCGGAGTCAACCAAGCAACGCGACAGCCAGCTCATCAGGACCAGTCAGGGTGCGGCGTCTCGCTCAGGGACAACTCGACACTCAGCTAGGAGGAGCCGGGGATCGAACTAGCAACCCTCCGGTTTCCAGCCAACCTGTTCTTCCTCCTGGCCACATGCCATCCCAGTTGATCTTATAAACATGTCATGTTAAGGAAGAGGCTAGTCGGTAGCACACATCTCTCTAGGTTTCATGAAAGTGGAATAGGATCAAATGTTAGTGCAATGAAGAAAGATTATGTTCAAATAGGCCTCAATAAATCCTCTAAAACAAGCAGTCCACTGCCTGTTAAGATATGGTGTGAAAATAACAAACAGATTCCTTGAAATGATAAACCACAGAAGTTGAGCAAATCTTCTCAGCGCACGCAGATCAGATTATATACAAGGGGAAGCAGTGTCTTCTGCTTTTCTGTTAAAAACTGTACAGACACCATTCTCAAGTCATACTATGTATGCGTTGTGGCATCAGATAGGAAATTCAAAGTCACTCGTCTGTACGAAAGCTCTATATGCAGCCTCTGGGTCATTGGGTAGAAGTGATTTCACAATGAGGAAAATCAAGATGTCTTGTCATCCCTCCACAGCCTTCGTTGTACATTTAAAACCGTCGGACTGGATTCCAAAATTATATCAACCTTCAAATCCTGCTTTTCACACCCAAGAACATTGCCTCACTCAATCCTCTCCTCTGTTATTTTTCTTCGGAAAGACCTGGACATTGGCGGTGGAGTAATATTTTTTCACATATCGAGGACCTTTGGCGTCAGGATGGAGAAGGGAGGTTTACTGTGTTTGACTCCGAGCTGTATGATTCAGGGTTGGACCCACAACGTTCACAGCCCACCTGTGAGCTTCCTGCAGCCGACCCTAGATCACATATCCTGTGGATTCACAAGTTTCTTTGGATAAAGGGGACTCAAAAAGTCAAAGTCTAATAAGACTTCCATGCATTGATAAAGACAATCTGAGGCCCGTTCCGCCAGGGAGTGCATGACGACCACGGTCCAGGTCCGATCTGAGGATAAGAAGACCGCCGAGAAGCAGAAGTGCCAAAGAGAGTGATGAGATGCAGTGGCTTCTTTGTGAAAGAAACCATATATTATTTTCCCATGTGCTCAGATGTTTCACACGCGTGTTGCCTTCTCAGACAGACAGAATAACACCACAGATTTCAGCACAAAGGGACTCTGTTTCATGAGGTTGAGGATAGCCTCCCCTTCAGCTGTTTCTTCACATCCTTTTAAATGTTTTAGTGTCCAACTGAATTGAAACACATGTAAGTCATGATGTGTGATTTAGGCATGTTCTGCTTTAAATGCTGACAATAGCACTCGCACATGCACACGCACACACACACACACACGCACACACACACACACACACACACACACACACACACACACACACACACACACACACACACACACACACACACACACACACACACACACACACACACACACACACACACACACACTTTGCGCTGACTTTTAGATCACACGTAGCATATACTGAGCAGCAAGTGGGAAAAACCTCATGGTCCTGACCTCTGACCTCTGTAACAGCACTCTCCACAATGACCAGGAAGCAGCGAGCAGGTTTCCCCTCTTCCGCAGACCTCCGTTTCTGGAGGTTCACTCTTAGTATTGGAGAGGGAATTTACAACCACCAATACGCGGATGGCTAAACACAGGGGGCCCCGTTGATCTCAGTGATGGATGAGGCCCTTCAGCTGAGTTGATTTGTGGACTGTTTACAACGCAGTGTTAAAGATCTGTTGCGTGTTGTGTACACATCTTTGTTGCTGTTTTTTTGTTATGCTTTGTCTTATAACTGATGGTGTTGAAAACATGCTTGACAACGCATTTCTGAAGGGGTTGAGTGGAGTAGCCTACCAGTGAGCAGGCCTTCAAGTGACTCATTCTGGCATACAGCATGAATCAAAAGCAGCGAGCATATTACTTATTACATAACCAGTACACACATCTTTGTGTCGCGATCACATTTCTTATCGGCCGGTCATCAATCAGAAATGTGTCTCAAGCGCGTGAAAACAACAACGACGGTAAGGAGAAAAAAAGAAACAAAGAGAAAGAAACTGCCTTGTGGTCAAGAGTGGCAGTTAATCACTCCGTGTGTTCACACACTCAGTCACTATCTGGCGGCTGCAGTCCAGCCGAGGCGCGGAGACGGCTGCGAGCATACAGACGTAGAGGAAGCAGGACTGAATCTGTATGCAGATTCAGAAATATGAGGGAGGGGGCCAGGGGAGGAATCTGAGGAGGAGTCCGACTTTTAAAAGTGTGGTCAGAGGACTGGCGGCAGAGGAAACTGTGAAGGAGTGAGATAGCACGATCTGTTGCCTTGTTGTTTTTATTCTGATGTCACAAGGGGTTCAACGGTAGAAGTAATGATGTGGCAAGTTTACCACTGGGCGACATGAACACTACATGACATAGAGGGGATTAAAATCAATATTATCAAAACCAAATGTCAGGTTTCTGGAAAGAAAATGAATGCTTATTGTAAACATCAAACAAACACAGCGGGCACTTTGGTTCTTTGTCATTCCTATAGCTCGCTATTGCCTGGTCGGTCATTTGGGGCAATTGGGTTAGTATATTTTTGTGTACATTATCGCCAGAAACGTCAGCCTACTAATCTTTGTACAAAAAATGGGATCACAAATAGAGGCTACAGTCGGACCCTTTTGTAAGTGCACAGCAGAGAGGGATTTGTAATACTTTGCTTACAGTATTTGAAGATCAAGAAAATATATTATGTGGAGTACTCGGTATAACAACCACAGCAACCCTCTTTAATAGCCCAACCATCTTTTTATCCCTGCTTTGAATATATGGCATCCCAGCTGATAATATGAGGGAGAGTCTCAAAGCAACAAATATTCACAAATAGAATTGCTATTCTACGTCATTCTCAATCACATTAGACTGCTGCAGAGCGATTTAAGATGAAGTACAGTCACAGCATTCATGTTGTATTTTCCACTCCGTTGGTTTCCTGTTCTGAGTTTGATTTTGACTTGAACAGTATTTACAGATACGTGTGCTTCTCATTTCTCTGTGGCCATTCTCACACTTCCCTCACAAAGAGCAAGAGACATGATGTGAACACACTTACAACAGAGTGGTGGAAAGGAAGAAAGAGGTTAATTTGTTCTGTTTGAATACCTTTAAACACACACACACACACACACACACACACACACACACACACACACACACACACACACACACACACACACACACACACACACACACACACACACACACACACACACAGACCCTAATTTTAAATTAAGATGTAATATTACAGCAGGTTACCAAATCACAGATTAAAGCTATTTTTATGACAAACATAAAATAGCTTTATGGAAACATGACACGTTGTGGTGTCATTCAATTTCTTACTCAACAAGCTGCTGTCTGCTTTATTCATCAGGTGGAGGTGAGCCGAGGAGCAATGGAACAAATGACTTTAGTTGAAAAAGAGGGAGAGAGAGAGAGAGAGAGAGAGAGAGAGAGAGAGAGAGAGAGAGAGAGAGAGAGAGAGAGAGAGAGAGAGAGAGAGAGAGAGAGAGAGAGAGAGAGAAAGAAAGAGAGAGAGGGGGGAGAGAGACGAGAGAGGTAAGTGTGAAAGAGAGAGTCAGTGTGAGAAAGGGAGTGTGTAAGCGAGAGAGAGAGAGAGAGAGAGAGAGAGAGAGAGAGAGAGAGAGAGAGAGAGAGAGAATGAAAGAAAGAGAGAGACGGGAGGGATTTAAGTCTTAAAAACTGAATCTCAACCTTCTGCAAATGGGAAGTTAGAGAACTTCTAGTCGCGTGGACACCAGCTGCTGTGAGTATATGAGTATGGAAACCTGTGTCGCTATGTCAACTAACACAGGTTCTCTCGCTGCAGCTGCAATAAACAAATCCTTTCTCAGGCAAAGAAAAATCGATAACACGGCTTTGCTTTCCCAAGGATTTTAATCAATTTGTTATTTTTTTCAAACTTTTGATTTTAGTGAGTCGTTAAAACAGTGGAGTAGGCCTACGGGTGATTTTAAAGATAATACCCTGCGGGGAATTAATGATGTGAGAGACAATAAGGCTTAAGTTATTGGATAAAGAGTGGCTGTGGTAAGGGATACCTCGGGTCCACGGTCGCAGGCTGTCGTGGAGACTGCTGCCCGGTGACCTGTAGACGCGTGTCATCAACGGGACACCTGCAGCACTCCTACAGGTGTCGCTTTACAGGAACAAACGGGTCATTATCTAAGAGCTGGGATCAGCGCATCCACAAACCATCCAAAAATGTTTTTGATGGACATATCTTGCCAAAGATTATCAGTGTCGGGAGGTATCGTAAAATTATCAAGAAAAGTGTAGATTATTTCATTTTGAGAGGATGGGCTACAAATCGTGTTAATCTAGGCCTATCAAAATCGAATCAACAAATAAAATGTCGGTTGATTGCTAAATAGCTACAACAAAAACAAACAGTGGCTGTCTATATTTAGCAAGCGTATGAAGTTATTTGGAACAGAATAGCTTTGTTTCCGATCCCATCTTCATACAACCCCTCAGGGATCTCTGTTTTGGCCACCTGCCCGACAACACCTGGTAGACGAGGGGTTGCTTTGCGCATGCGTAATCGAAAGCCAAAAATCCTGATGCCGGATCACCTAACAACCAATGGTGTTTAAATCTCTCCAGTGACAGAGGCAGAGCGGTGTGCAAGTGAGAGCATTGCAAAAGGCCCCTGACCCAGGAGGAAGAGCCCCAGAGACCCCCCCAGAAAACACACAACCCACAACCATGCCTCGGTCCTTCCTTGTGAAGAGTAAGAAAGCCCACAGCTACCACCAGCAGCGGTACCTGGAGGACGACTTCATCCGGCTCGACACCGTGCTGGCCTACGCCTCTGCAGGTAGGTCCCATTAGAACCAGCCTCTAGACATATATCAGAATCTGGATCTGAATTACTTTTATTACATCTAATTGTACAAGTATACCTACACGAGAAAAAGGCTTGGCTCCTCAAAAGCCACATAGCAGCAATAAAACAAGATACAGTTAATAAGTAAAATAAATGATGTAAAAATATGTAGCAGTGGTCTTGGTAGCAGCCACTGTTGAGCTTGCATTGCACGTCATTGTATGATTTTGTATCCATGCAGGCCTCTAACAGTACCCTAACAGTTATGACCTATCTCTGGGTGTTTTATCAGAGCACAAAGCTACGGTGGAGTTTGAGGGAAGTCTGGAGGCGCAGGAGGAGGCCCGCCGGCGCCAGGCCCTGCTGTCCCCGGAGTCCCGGGTGGGGCGCACGGCGCACCCCTCGTCCTGCTCCCCGCGGAGCTACGAGGGCAGCGTGTGTGACCGTTCATCCTCCGACTACGACCTCTGGCGTCCCCCGTCTCCGTCCTCCTCCCCAGGTATATATAGGAATCAGCTTTGTGGCAATAAATACACTTAATAAGGCCTTTTTTTAGTGTGAATTTCAATGAATAAATGATACATTTCTACTTTAAAATAAAGAAAAGGTAATTTCGGTAATTTATATTCAAACCTTCACATCGAGCCGTCATTCATAAAACTCTTTTTTTTATCTACTCTTAAGACTCAGAGAGCCGCTCCGTGAGGATCGTGGAGGACGGCCACCACTTCAACAGCCCGTTCGCTCCTTACGCCGCCTGGACGTCGTTCCCCGGCTCGGAGATGAGGCACCTGGTCGAGAGGACCTACCAGCATGTCCAGAGGCCCCGGGAGCCCGACTCACCGGTCAGCCTCTATGGGCCCGACGACCACGGCCCCGCCGACCCCCGTTACGCACCGCAGCAGGGCGCCCTGCACGGTGGATGTTATCCGGACTATGCTTCCACCGTCGCGCGCAAAACATACCGGATTCAGGACGAGGAGGCTTATCTAAACCTCAAGCAGAAGCCGAAGGAAATTAAATCGGAACATGATCGGAGCTTTCCCAACACCGAGGCCGTGAACGGCTCCTACACATGTATGAAGTGCTGCAAGGTGAGACCCCCTCTTAAAACGTCAGGATTAAAACGTATACACTTTTTGTTGTTGCTGTTGTCGTTCATAATTTTTTGATATCGACCTGTGTCTCTGTCCCACAGGTGTTCTCCACGCCGCACGGCCTGGAGGTCCACGTGCGCCGCTCGCACAGCGGGACGCGACCCTTCGAGTGCGATATCTGCGGGAAGACCTTTGGCCACGCGGTGAGCCTGGACCAGCACCGGGCCGTCCACTCACAGGTGGGGACTGGAAGCCCTTACGAGCTCTGTAGACCGGGCTATCCCCTGATGCTGGTGTCCACTAACGCGCCCTGTGATCCCCATAGGAGAGGAGCTTCAACTGTAAGATCTGCGGGAAAAGCTTCAAGCGCTCTTCCACGCTGTCCACGCATCTGCTCATTCACTCGGACACGCGCCCGTACCCGTGCCAGTACTGCGGGAAGCGCTTCCATCAGAAGTCCGACATGAAGAAACACACATTCATCCACACAGGTGAGACCCACGCGCCGTGATGTGGTCGATGGGACATCCAAACCGAGCAGGTCTATTTATCATTTTTTGCACAAGAATTGATCAACTACCAGAACAGATTATTTAAATACATATTTCTGTAATTTGCACTGCATTTTTGCACTAGAATCAATCGTGGCAATCGTATACTCTTGTAGTAAGATGTGATAAAAGTAATTCTGATTCAGATGATAGTAGAGGCCATGGACTGACGGGTGGATGTTTTTATTTGTGGGTCCTTGCAGGGGAGAAGCCCCACAAGTGCCAGGTGTGCGGCAAGGCCTTCAGCCAGAGCTCCAACCTCATCACGCACAGCCGCAAACACACGGGCTTCAAGCCCTTCGGCTGCGATCAGTGCGGCAAAGGGTTCCAGCGGAAAGTGGACCTGCGGAGACACAAAGAGACGCAACACGGACTGAAGTAAGGATTGACGCACAGATTGCGCACCTGAACCCACGAAAGTCTATACGCGCGGGCCTCTGAGCCAGGGAGCCCGTGAGAGACCATAGGGCCCTCCAGGTCTAAAGTCTTTATTCAGGCCTGTTATTGAGGCCCCGTTCTGCTCTGTGGCGAATGCAGGGCTGGAGACTTGCATATTAATTATGATTAATTGTCTATTTATGACTCTAGGCCTGTAGGCCCGGCACACCGACTCTTGGATTAAGAATTGTGTACTTTAAAGAAAAGCACATATTTATAGCGGAGAGAATATTTAATTTGCCGTTTTAATTTATTTTATTTTTTCATGTAGGATCCATAGGGTTAGTCGTATACTTGTTTATTTTGAAATGTAATGAATTAAACCTTGTTCTTAAATATGACCAAATCGCGTACCATTATTTCCAACAATCACGACCACAATTTACAGGTCAGCTCAAAAGGAACCAGGATTTATGGACGTTAATGGACATATCCACACACAGGCCTCCTGAACAAATTACCTTATGACCCGAAACATTTCATGTGGCGAGGTTTTCTTAGCATGATATGGAGGAAGGCCTGATTACTACGGCAAGCCACACGCACCGTCAGCTCAAATTATCTTATCACTCCTCATATTACTAAATTCGTTTGCTTACTCCCCCTAAAAAGTAACAGGCTTTTATGGTTGTTTTTAGAAACCTGAATTGCCTGTGCTGTCTATCCCAGAAGGTTTGCTGTACCATGGCAACATTTACAGCCTGTTTATATCACTGTAAGGCATATCATCCGCTTTGTGAAAAAAATATTTGCACACAAATCAATTCCTAAACAAACAACGGAACTGAGCGAGCGTAAGGAACGACCTGACATTTATTAGATCACATCAGAGGACCAACATGTTGCCTACTCATTTTTTTATTTCATATTATTGTCAATTTCTCGTTGTCCCCGTCGTTGCAAACCAAAAGGTGTGCAGGTGTGTGTGTCAGTGCGCTAGGGTCCTGAAGAGTTGGAGTAAGGTCAGCAGATCTGGCCGCTGCAGACTCAGCTCCCGCAGCAGCTTGTTGACGTGCTGCACGGACCCTGGGGCCGCCAGGGCCCCTTGCACCGCGGCCGACACCTCCGCCAACCTAACCACACACACACACACACACACACACACACAATTAAAAAGCGTGCAGACAGAGATGAATCCGCAGGCGTCAACGCAAAGAGGAAAGCATTGGCACGGCATTGATTTTATCTACATCCTTCCCAATCTCTCTACAGCTGAAAGTATTTGTGTTTTAGTTTAGAATTCCTCTGTTAGACCTTCACAATGCCTCAACACTATTATTGGCTTTACTTGCGCATTACATATTTTAAGTTATTTTTTTATTGGGGTCTATCTGTTGGCGGAGCAGCTCTGGGCCAAAGCCCCGCCCCTTGCCTCTACCCGTCTACAGGTGACTGTTGTCCGTCCCCTGCCTCACTCCCCGAGGTCTAGTGTTGCGCCATCCATTATTCAGCCGGCCGTGACAATAGCGGGCCGGAGCCGAGCACAGCTGCCCGGCAGCAGACACATAGCGCAGGCCAACAAATTATTCATGACGGAGAGACGCGGTGGGAGCCTGATATGTGTGGGGACGTGTGCAGTAGAAGAGTTTGATGTGTGTGGGGAAGTGTGCAGTTTAAGAGTTTAATATGAGTGGGGATGTGTGCAGTATGAATAAAGAGAGAGAGAGAGAGAGAGAGAGAGAGAGAGAGAGAGAGAGAGAGAGAGAGAGACAGGGTGCAGACACGGAGGTGACGATGGAAGAGTCGATAATCAATATAGTCCAATGAAGAATATTGACCAAATTGTCAACCTAGAATAAAACGATGCCATTATCAATAGCAAAAAAAAAAACTTCAAGTGCCCCTTGCTAATTTTAGTTTCTGAAAGAAGAAAACCAGAGATGTATGTTTAAGAATAAAAAATAAAGTGGAAAGAAATGGGCATTGAATAAATGTAATTCAGGTCTAAAACAACATCATGGAGCATTTTACCAGAGTCCAATCTGAAACGGGTTATAAATCAGAGTTCTGTTTGGCCCTTCAGTTCCTGCTGGCCGCTTCAGTTGGGCGTCAGGTGAGATTATTCCCATCCGCCTTTTACAAGTGGTGTTTATGGTGTGTGTGTGTGTACAGACTTGTGTTTGGACAGAAAGTGTACAGGATTGCAGTGAGTGTATCATATAGTCCACATCACGGATATAGATTGTGTGTGTGTGTGTGTGTGTGTGTGTGTGGGGGGGGGTGTTGTTGGACTAGTACAAGATAAGGCACTGAGGCGTCTGTGTGTACACAGACAGGAGCAACAAGGAACTGCTCAGGGATACACGGTCCCAGTCAGACATATGCTACCATACCCACACACACACACACACACACACACACACACACACACACACACACACACACACACACACACACACACACACACACACACACACACACACACACACACACACACACACACACACACACACGAAAAGCTCACTTAGGTTGAGAATACAAAGTTAAACAAAACCTTTATTGTTCAACGCTTCCTGAGTCATTAGAGAGGGAATGGTATGTGTGTGTGTGTGTGTGTGTGTGCATGGCGGTGTGTGCGTGCGGGGTTTTTATTGAATCAGATTGAATGACTTCATCGTTTTTCTGAACTTGATTTATGATCTGATTAGATGTTCAAATAAGGCGGAGGATCCCAGGAACAGGAGCGGAACTGTTATCCCGGGCATTATACAGGGAGGAACCTTGAGCACCCCACTGCCCCCCCCAGTCAGCACCCTGCATACCCTAGTTCCTTTGACCCAGAGCCGTGGCTCTACCCCCCTGGGGGT
Organism: Gadus macrocephalus; assembly: GCF_031168955.1. Lineage (NCBI taxonomy): Eukaryota > Metazoa > Chordata > Actinopteri > Gadiformes > Gadidae > Gadus > Gadus macrocephalus. The sequence goes on from NC_082389.1 coordinate 17,860,953, forward strand.
TAAAGACCCACTGCTTGCGTGTATATGTATATACATGCCTCACAATCAGATAGGAATCACCCCCCGAACGTCAACTTAAACCAGTATCATGCAACTGTATCACAACACACACAAACACATGAGGCGTCTTTGTTTAGCGTTGAGAAGAGGTTGATCCTGAAGGCTACCCCCCCCCCCCCCCCCTGAAGAGCAGGCTGTCCAGCTGTTAAGGTGTGTCAACATAAGTCAACATTCTCACACACACACACACACACACACACACACACACACACACACACACACACACACACACACACACACACACACACACACACACACACACACACACACACACACAGCTGAGAAGACTTACAGGTGGAGTAGGACCACAGCTATCAGGGTCCACTCCGGGGGTCTGTGGATGATGTTGGTGTTGGTGAAACTGCAATGGAGAAAGACAATGATTAACCCGCTTCAGCCAAAACCAAGACATTGATTTGTGAAAAGCAATCTGTTTATCACTTAAAAAACAGATTTTTTTTTTCTCACAGCAGAATGTTATGAGGAAAATGCATTATGAAACGGGTCAATCATTTTGAATCATACACAATAGCTTTGGGTCTAAATTGAGAAACTCTTCCACGCATTAAGCATTCCCTCTTGTTTTAGAATTCTGTCACAAATCCATCATATTAGGCACTCCCTGTTGCCGTTGCATTTTGGTGACCAAATACAAGAGCCCATCACTTAAAGATTAATTCCCGGCTGCAAAAATAGAAAAAAGAGTCTTTGGATCGTGTTACTCTGAAAGGGTGTAGTTTAAACAGTATTCTAGCAAAGGACAGAACTTGAATTGGACCAGTTTCCTGCCATAGACTCCCAGTGGCTGACGGCTGACGCGGGGGTTGGGGGTCAACAGGAAGTGGTCATTGGCAGTGTTCCCGTGCCAGTGATTTAATGGCAGTTGATGCAGCAGTGTGTGAACACTGCCAACGATTTGCCTCCAGGAATTCATTCAACGCTAAAATAACCTTTTACTTTAAAGTAGAAATAGGTCATTTATTTATTGGAATCCACACTCAGAAAAGGCGTAATCAAGTGTATTTATTGCACAAAGCTGATTCCAAGAGGAGATAATATTAAATTGGACCTTAAAATGATCTATGGTCGCTTAGGAGAAGCCAGAGCTGTAGTTTCAAATCAAGAGACTACATTTCCCAGAAAGCCAAGTCCCACAGTTTTATCATCAGGTGTCATGTGACTTTGTTGGGAAACGAGAGTGTGGATGCCCCAGAGACCATGTGTTTATGGAGTGTGTGTGACGCCCCAGAGGCCGTGTGTTTATGGAGTGTGTGTGCGGTGAGTGAGTGGGGCTGACCTGAAGGTGCGGACCAGGTCGTTGAGGTGTGTGGACACGTCGGTCATGGTCAGACCCAGAGGGCCCACGATGTTCCTCAGGCTGAACAACACACACACACACACACACACACACACGTCCGTCACGGAACATCATTATGGAGCATTCCAGGAAATACCAGTTTAAAATCTGTTAATGAATCTCTTATAAGATAGAAAATAACTTATTGTAAATGTGTATATCATTCATAAATTAATGAATTGAATGGACTAGCATGAAAGAGGATCTCATAAATGGCTTTAGACTTAATTCAGGAAGCATGAAGACAAAACGTTAAACTTCTATGACAAACAGTCATATTTGATGGTGTAGAAGCAACTTATTTTGAAACCCAGATGTTAAATGGCTACAAGGTACTGAGTCCAAACTCAGTTTGCCCCTCCACTTGGATGCGTGTTTCTTCTGATATTAGATTATTAGACAATAATATGAGAAAGTGACTGTGGAAATTCTGGAATCAGTGGTCATAATTAAAACTCTCTGCGCCTGCAAACATCAGCATAATGGTGGGACACACACACACACACACACACACACACACACACACACACACACACACACACACACACACACACACACACACACACACACACACACACACACACACACACACACACACACACACACACACACACCTCCTGGTGAGCTGGTCCACAGTGATGCGTTTCTGGATGAGGGTCTGGGCCTGGGAGTCCACCAGGGGCAGGATGGGGTCCTTGGTGTCCCGGCCCTGGTCTGGAGCCTGCACCATCCAGGGACAGACAAACAAGGCACAGGGGTAGTTAGACCTCATTAGGTAGCTGCAGCTTGTGCCTAGCATATTTCAACTCAATGTTTGCAGTATAGTGCCCCCTTTTGGTCGTTGCCTCTCATAGCATGTGCCCTGATCTCCTGAATGGCTCAGTTCTCTCTCTCTCTCTCTCTCTCTCTCTCTCTCTCTCTCTCTCTCTCTCTCTCCTCTCTCTCTCTCTCTCTCTCTCTCTCCTCCTCTCTCTCTCTCTCTCTCTCTCTCTCTCTCTCTCTCTCTCTCTCTCTCTCTCCCTCTCTCTCTCTCCCCTCCCTCTCTCTCCTCCCCCTCTCTCTCTCCCTCTCCCTCTCCCTCTCTCTCTCCCCTCCCTCTCTCCCTCCCTCTCCCCTCTCTCTCTCTCCCTCTCCCCCTCTCTCTCTCCTCTCTCTCTCCTCTCCTCTCTCTCTCCCTCTCCCCTCTCCCTCTCTCCTCTCTCTCTCCCCCTCTCCTCCTCTCTCCCCCTCGGCCTCTCTCCTCTCTCTCTCTCTCTCTCTCTGCCCACTCCTCTCCCCCTCTCCCCCTCTCTCTCTCCCCCTCTCCTCTCCCCTTCTCTCTCTCTCACCTGGGGGTGTCCGGCGGGCCGCTCCGCGTCCCCAGGCAGGACGCAGCTCCCCTGGTAGAACTCCTGCACGCGGAGCTCCTGCTCCCGGGTCTCCTGCTGCAGCGTGTCGTAGTCTGGGGCCGGGGCGCTGGGCCTGGCCCGCAGCCCTCGCCCTCCGTCCTCCGTCCTGCCCGCACCACCACCACCACATCCTCCTCAAGGTCATCCTCATCCAGCTCCTCCTCCCCCAGCCCTTCGTCTCTCTCCTCCTCTGAGCCCGCGACGGGGGCGGGGTCCGGGCCGTACAGGAACACACGCGTCCCGTCGGTGCGCCACTCGTTCAGAGTTCTCCTCAGGCTCTCCAGGAGGTTCTCCCCGGAGAGAGTTGGGCTGGGCGGGGCCGTGGTGGAGGAGGAGGAGCTCCCGTAGGCCGGCCGCGCCCCTCTTGCTCATGCCCACCTGGGTGACGTCCAGGCCCGGTGTCGGGCAAGGCCGGGCCGGCGGAGACACGTCCCGAGCCGGGTGGGGGTCCAGAGTCTGGGAAGACTCTGTCAGAGGTTTGCTCTCTGTCCCGTCCCCGGGCGCGTCCGCAGGCGGGCCGCTGACCAGAGCGGTTGTCTTCCGCCCGCGGCCCCACCCTGCAGCGGGCCGGTGCCGGTGTGTACTGGAGCGGTGTCCTCGACCTGCTGAGCAATGCTACAGGACTTGAGTAGAGCCACTGCCTCCTCCACCTCCACAGACTGTGCTGGTGCAGAGCTCTCCTCCCCCGACGCCCCTGGTGTCTGCTGTCCGCTGGGCAGGGGCGCGTGCGCTGATCGAGGTTCAATGGCCCTCCGAGGCCCGCTCCGTCCTCTGTTTTACATACGACTGACTCTCCTCCAACTTCTCCTCTCTCCTCTACAATGTTTTTCGACCTTCTCGATGCCGACCCCTCCTCCCCCTCCTCCCCCTCCTCCCCCTCCTCCTCCTCCTTCCCCTGCCTCTGTGTGTGGCCCGGGGGTCCGTGCGCGTGGGCAGCTCGCCCCAGTGCACCCTGGGACCGGGGCGCTCGCCGGTGACGATACTGGAAACAAAGCCCTGCTCGTCGTCACTGTCGTCGCTGTGGAGGGAGCCGGGGGCGTGGAGACCCCTGGGGCGCTGGGGGTCCGAGGACGCGCTGAGGCCACGGCGGGCCCCTCGATGTCCTCCTCCTGCAGACGCCTCACAGCTATCTTCACCTCCGCACCGGTGCTGCCGCTGAACGCAGAGAGACAGCATGAAAGAAGGCAAACATCAGAGGGTAGAAGTCGGCTACCCGCCTTCTGTTGGTTGGTGGTTTGGAATTAGCCCATGTATTGAACATAAACAAGAATATATTATGACTATTTCAAATACTTAAGGATCTTCATAAGAAGGAAATTGGGGACGTTTTATTCACAACTCTAAATGATACATTTTACCCACAAAAAGGGTTCCACATACCCATCTCCCTTCCTCAGCAGTGTGATTTGTCGAGGGCTGGCAGCGAGCAGAGGAAGAATAAGAAGAGGAAAGGTAAGCAGGGGTTCAGGTATGATTCAGGACTTTGTTCCAAACGTGTTGAAGCTACTAACTTTACCTCTCATGGTGCCGGAGCCACAGAGGGGTGGTCGAGATCTTTAGCTCAAACTCCTTTGCGGCTTTGTAGCAGAATTACTGCAAAAGTACTAGACACGGGCAGAGTGACAAGTCAAGAGTGAGTTAATTCATACCGGTTAACACATAACCTTTCATATCAATAGAACTCACCTTGCGTTCAGTGATGTCGTAGACTTTGTTATTCCTGGTTGAGATTTTAAACAGTTGAGTTGGAACCTACCGTGACAATAGAAAAATGTTTATCAAAATATATAAGCCTTCCTTATCAGCCTTTCTTTACATCCATAATATGTTACATTATATTTAACTCAATGTACAACTAGTCTAAAACAATGTAAGGAAACAAGAAAAGAAATTTAAATTGCCAATTGTCCTATTCATTATCCAAAGAAGATCAATACATGCCTCTTCAAAACATCTTACCTTGCCCAGTTTATTCTCACATATAGGATATCCACACATTTTAGCAATGAATCTCTCCTCATTGACGTCTTTGAAGTTGGCGGGGGTGATGAACTTAGCCTGTAACAGGAACAGAGGAAGTGAGGAAGCTGGTACCACAGAAGAGTACTGCAGCAATTAGTAGTCATTAGTCCTACATCTGGAGGCTGAGCCTTGGCATTGAATGGAAGACATCACACACACACACACACACACACACACACACACACACACACACACACACACACACACACACACACACACACACACACACACACACCATGGCTTTACATTTAAGACTTGTGTGTACATACACAGTCTATGAGGAAGTCTTCAGGCACACTGTCTTCCAACAGCCGCTCCACACCTGCAGAGCCCCTCTTCTCCAGGTCCAGCTTGTCTCTCAGAGCTTCCTTCAACACTTCTCTCCTAAGACATGCACATGGGTGTTTGTTTGTCAATCTTAGTAAGAACAAAAGTTTGCCAGTAACAGGTTTCACGACCATCACCATCACACTTGTTTAAAACCAAACCAATAGTGTTTTGCGGAGTTGAGAGACAGACGAACCTCCTCGCTTCCTCTTCGGCGTGTCTGGCTTTCACTGCCTTGCTACCTGATACTGCAAAATAGTGACATGTTATGGTCAGATGATCCCTTTCTAGGTGTTACTAAACTTTAGTATACACCAACAACGTGCATGGTTGCGAGGATTTATCGCTCCTGATGTTTTTATGAATTTTAAGCTTGTATCAGCCATGTTTTCGGAAAGTTTATTTTATAATGAAACTGTATATACCTTTTTTAGCAGACATTTTCGTTCTTGTCACATTTAGATTCTCCCTCCTGTGTTTCTGTTTTGCGAGGGATAAACTTTGACCCCTGACGTCAGTAATCTACGGCAGACCACAGCGGCCAAAACTCTTCTACTTTTCGCGATACCGTAGTAATGTAAGTGTACAGTACGATTTTTCCTATTGTTTACTGTTAACGGATTATACAACCGTGGCGATAATGTGTCTACATATTTTAGTTTGATATATTACCTTATTATACGCAATGCCACTGTAAAAGGAAACACGATTGAAACAGCGTAGCTCAGATGTACACTGTCACTGTGTCTCCATGCGTTATGCATTCAGCAACATCTTCTACACTGGTAACAAAACTATAATTTTAAAGACTAAGCAGTGCACATCATTTATATTTTACATCTCCCCTCCCAGGAATACCCTGTAACAGCGGAGCAAAGACGAGAGACGTCTGAGTTGCAATGGCCCTCGAACAACTCAGTGATGTGGTTCAGAAATGTGTGAGTAAAAGATGCGTGATTGACGTGACCTGCTCTGTACAGCCCTTTGCTCCTCCACTCAGCTCATTACTTCATCTACCCATCTCTTTACTATACTATAATATCTCTAGCAATTAGATACTAGTGTATCTTCAGTTATTTAGTAAATCAATCTCATTAACATTTGTCATGGATAGTGTACTTCTATTAGTGCTTGGATTTTGCTATTGCAGGCATATTATATAATACTATGTCTTTCCCCGTATCTGTCCCACTCTCTTCTCTGTCACTCACAGCAAGCAGTGCAAGACGACAAGTACAGCCCAGAGGACTACGATGTGTTCAACACTGCTGGGCGGACCTGCATCGAGGAGGGACACAGTGCACAGGTCCTCAGTATCCTGGTGGATGAAAAGAATCAGGTGTGTGTGTGTGGTGGGGGGGGGGGGGGGTCAATCACTGCCATTTGTATTAACAAATTACTTACGAATACTGTATATAGCCTATTTATTTGTACAGTGTATGTTTTGTCAGAGGTGTGCACTCAAGTCCCACTATGGAGTCATTGAGCAGACAGTCATTTATCCTAGCCGCCGCGACACACTGTCCCGCCCCCTGTTATCTCTAGTATTCCTATGGACAGCTGCACTTGACTATCAGCGGTTTGTGAATTTGTTATGATTCAACCAGCGTGTTTTCAGAGAGACACCATAGGCTCATTCAATTCAATTCTATTCAATGTTATTTGTATAGCCCTTAATCACCGGTACAGTCACAAAGGGCTTAACAGGCCATATATTTATTGCACCCCCCTGACCCTAATCCCCCAAAGGGCAACAGAAAACTCCCCTAATTAGCAAGGAAGACATCTAGAGGAGGAGCGCAGTGTGGGGGATCCCTCCTTCCAGGGATGATCAGGAGTGCAATATTCACGAACATACATGCATACATACACAGGCTAAACATGGTGGTGGGGTGTCGGCCGGTTAAACAATAAGGAGGGTCCAGGCATCCAGTCGCAGTCACGGCAAAATGCTACAACAGACAGAAAAGACCTGAATGTGTTCCATTAGCATCCATTCTCACCACGTACACCTGTCTGTCTGTGCCCAGGCCATGGTGAAGTGCATGGGCTGGAACCTGCTGGACCCGCTGGTCCAGGTCATGCTGAAGCAGGAGGTGAAGAACCGGCCTCACTGCCAAGCCATCCTCAAGCACCTGCTCAAGGTCTGCTCCTCTGCTTTACGATGCTCACGTTTGTAATGGTAACATTGAATGTGCATAGCAAAAAATGCTGTTTTTTGCATTGTCTGAATCTAAGTGCGGCGGTATGGTCCCTGTTAGGTGTGCAGCCCCAAGGAGCTGTTGGTGGGCCTGCTGGAGCAGGTGGAGGAGGCGCCCGTGGAGCTTCTAGTGAGCGCCTTCCTGCTCCTCCTCAAGCCTTTGAAAGAGGGTAAAGCATCATACCTCTCAAACACACGGTTTTACATAGCATGCTCTGACGTACAGCTCACTGATTTACTGAGTGATCGCGAACACTCAATGGACATGCACCTTCTTATATCTGCTGTTAAAGGTCTCAATTTGTATTTGTAATAACTGCTTGCTGTGCGTGTTGCTGCAGCCACAGGGAGAACACAGGGCTTTGGTCACTGTTGTGTTCCCGCCACTCTTCTCCACACCTCTCTTCACCTCTCCCTCCATCTGTTTACCTCTTGGCGGCATGTGTATCAGGAGGTAGAGCGGGTTGGCTGGTAACCGGAAGGTTGCTAGTTCGATCCCCGGCTCCTCCTAGCTGGGTGTCGACTCGAGCTGCCCTTAGCAAGACGCCTCACCCTGACTGCTCCCGAGGAGCTGGCTGTCGCCTTGCGTGGTTGACTCCGCCGTCGGTGTGTGAATGTGTGCATGAATGGGTGAATGTTAGGCAATATTGTACAGCGCTTTGAGTGGCCATTATATAGGCCCTATATAAATGTAGCCTGGCTAACGCCAGACCTCATCTCAATCTACATTGAGATGAGGTCTGGGGACCACACATTAATTTTCTCGTATTTGAGGCGTGGTTTACGATTGCCCGGAGCCGTTTATTGGGCCCTACGAATGTTTATCATATGAGTCTGTACGTAGCTCATAGCCAATCAAAGCCTGTTGGTAGCAGGGCAAAGATATCCTTCTTGGTAATGAAAGAGTTTAACGCCGCAAGTTGCTATTCTTTCAAAATAAACTTGCGTACTAAACTACTTAGAACACTATCTAAGGTTTAGGCTGCATCGAAAGGTAAGATAGATAGATAGATAGATATATACTTTATTAATCCCGGGGGAAATTCAAGTATCCAGTAGCAGCCGAAAACACACATAAAAACAGTGCAGATGGATGTGCAAAAATACAGATATAAATAAATATAAATAAATAAATAAATAAATAAATAAAATGTCCATTGTTGTAATCTATTGTCCTCCCTGCCTTTACTGGGAGCTGTTGTACAGTCTGATGGCCAGGGGGACGAAAGAGTTTTTTAGTCTATTAGTGGAGCTGGACTGGGACAGCAGTCGGCCACTGAAAACACTCCTCTGCCTGGTGAAGGTGTCATGCAGAGGGTGGTGGGTGTTGTCCAGGATGGACAGCAGTTTGTCAAGGGTCCTTCTCTCTGCCACTGTCACCAGAGAGTCCAGCTCTGTTCCCACTACTGAGCCAGCACTCCTCACCAGTCTGTCCATTCGACCAGCGTCTCTCCTCCTGCTGCTTCCTCCCCAGCAAACCACAGCATAAAAGAGCACGCTGGCCCCACAGACTGGTAAAACATCTGCAGTAGTTTTTTGCAGATGTTGAAAGACCCCAGCCTTCTCAGGAAGTACAGACGGCTCTGCCCTTTCCTGTATAAAGCTTCCATATTTGCTGTCCAGTCCAGCTTGTCGTCCAGCTGCAGTCCCAGATATTTATAGGTCCTGACCACCTCCACATCGACCCCCTCGATGGACACGGGTAGGAGATGTGGTTTCTTCCTTCTGAAGTCCACCACCATCTCCTTGGTCTTGGAGGAGTTCAGCTGCAGATGGTTGGACCTGCACCACCTCACAAAGTCCTCAACCAGGCTCCTGTACTCCCCCTCCCTTCCATCCTTGATACAGCCAACTATCGCAGTGTCGTCTGAGTATTTCTGCACATGGCAGAGCCCAGAGTTATGCTGGAAGTCGGATGTATACAAGGTGAAGAGGACGGGAGAGAGCACGGTGCCTTGTGGTGCTCCGGTGCTGCTGACCACAGTGTCTGACGTGCAGCCCTTCAGTCTGACATACTGTTGTCTCTCTGTAAGGTAGTCCGTAATCCATGTAACCAGGAGTGGGTCCACTCTCATCTCTGTCAGCTTGTCTCTCAGCAGGAGCGGCCGGATGGTGTTGAAGGCGCTGGAGAAATCAAAAAACGCGATCCTCACAGCGCCGCTCTCCCTGTCCAGATGAGAGTGGGCCCTATGGAGCAGATAGAGGATGGCATCCTCCACGCCCACCTTCTCCTGGTATCCAAACTGCAGTGGATCTAGTGCGTGGTGGACCTGGGGTCTAAGGACATGGAGCAACAGCCGCTCAAATGTCTTCATAATATGTGATGTCAGTGCTACTGGTCTGAAGTCACCCGGCTCCCTGGGGTGTTTTTTCTTAGGAACCGGGATGAGACATGAAGTCTTCCAGAGCATTGGGACCCTCCCCAGCTGCAGGCTCAGGTTGAAGACATGCTGGAGTGGCTCCCCCAGTTCAGCAGAACAGGCTTTAAGCATCCTTGGACACACTCTGTCCGGGCCTGCTGCTTTCCTTGGATGAAGCCTCCTCAGCTCTCTGCTCACCTGATCCTTGGTGATGGTGGTGTGGAGGGGGGTTGAACTGTCCATGGGTGTGGAGGGTGGGGGTGGGGGTGGTCTGCAGTCTGAGGTGGTGGAATTTGGGGAGGTGATGGACATGGTGTGGGTGTGAAGTGGACCATCGCTGGTTGTGGGAGCTGGAGTGTCAAACCTGTTAAAAAACAGGTTTAGCTGGTTTGCTCTTCCAGCATCCCCTCTCCTGTGATGCTGCCCTTCTTCTTGCAGCCTGTGATGGTTTTCATGCCATCCCAGACCTCCCTCATGTTGTTATGCTGCAGCTTCTGTTCTACCTTCCTTCTGTATTCCTCCTTCGCCTCTCTCAGTTGGACCTTGAGTTCCACCTGTATGCGCTTCAGGTAACGCGTCTGCTGCCATTTTGGATCCGTAAACTACAAGCTTCGGTGTGTCGCAATGACGTCGTCATCGTCTTGCCGTCCCTCCCCGTTCTGTGATCGGTTCCCTATCAGGCGAAAATCGGATCAATGGAATCCGTGAAATGAAATCTTCTTGCTTCCCTCCCCCTCCTTCTCCTCCCAGTGCTGATGCGTCTGGGGGAGCGGAAGGCCTCCTCCCTGGGCATGGTGCTCTCCACCCTGCTGGAGCAGGTGGCCAAGCTGCCCACGCCGCGCAGCAGGGAGCAGGAGGCGGACGACTTCCACCCGCTCTGCCACTGCTGCACCAGCCTCATGGCCTTCGTCAGGCCCTTCGTGGACGAGGCCAGGGCGAGCCTGGCCGGCCCCCGGGAGGAGACGCCCAGCCAGGCGGAGCGAGGGGGAGGGGGAGGGGGAGGGAGAGGGAGACCCAACAAGGAGGATGAGCTCAGGGTGGAGCTGCTCAAGTTGTGAGTGGTCAGGCTCTCTTTCATGCCGTCTAGCCCGCCTTATGGGCTAGTCTTATGTCTATCGTTATGGTTGTGTACTAGAGTTTGAATTACATAACTATCGTTAGCTTTGATGCGTTTCTCATAGTCAGGGGGCATTCACTCTCTTTACCCTGATGTATTTACGTGGTTGAGCCAATCCAACCATGGGTGGTAAAGCCCCGGGTTTGAGGGGCGTAACAGTTGGTTGCACTTCCATTGCGTCCTTCATTGTGACTTTTGTTTCTCCGTACTGTAGTTGTATGAAGAGTCTGAGCGAGCCTCTCCTTCAAGTGCAGCTCCAGGATTCAGACCCGCTGGCCGTCTCTCCGCTCAGGGAGTTCGCCCTGGATGTTTTGGTACGGCGTCTTGTTCACCATCACCACTTCAACTGGGGAGAAGGGGAATCTAACACAGTTGGGTTAATCACGAGGGCATACATATTCAACATTATCATTACTGTTTCCTATCGCTTCATTGGGAAAGAAAATGCTTTCCGCAACCAAAGTGACTCACAGTGAATCAGAATCAGAATCTGAATTACTTAGAAAACATCTTATTTTACAAGTATACACGAGTACAATTCTAAGGCTTGGTTCCTCAACAGTCACATAGCAGAAACAATACAAGATAGGGGAAATAAGATAAGTAAAAATATGTACGAATAAGTAGCAGTGTATATAACAATAATAAATAATAATAATAAAATAATAAAATAATAATAATATAATAATAAAAAAGTCATTAATAATAATATAAACTAAAACAGTGGTCATAAGTAATGAGTAATAATAATTAATGAGCTGTATTAAAGTGTACAGTATAGAGTAAAGTGTAGTGAAAAGTGTTCAAATACACGCCCTACATCGGCAGGTGGCGGTTAGGGCGTCTAGCCGCTAGACCGTGTCAAAAGTCTCACACTGTGTGTGTGTGTGTGTGCGTGTGCGTGTGCGTGTGCGTGTGCGTGTGCGTGTGTGTGTGTGTGTGTGTGTGCGTGTGCGTGTGTGTGTGTGTGTGTGTGTGAACAGAGCAGCCTCACCGCCATCGGGGAGAGCCTGCCCGGCCTGGTGAGCCACCCGGTGCTGAGGAAGAGGAGGGCGGAGGGCTTCCTGGAGGAGGAGGTGCGTTACCCCAAAGAGTCCCTGGCCAGCCTGGCCCACCTGCTGTTCGTCCACCACGTCGCCATCGACACCTTTCCCGCCGTCTACAGGTGATCACCCAATTAGCATACAGGGAACTTTTAAAACAAGGTCAATACATGTCCTTACTCTCTCTCTCTCTCTCTCTCTCTCTCTCTCTCTCTCTCTCTCTCTCTCTCTCTCTCTCTCTCTCTCTCTCTCTCTCTCTCTCTCTCTCTCTCTCTCTCTCTCTCTCTCTCTCTCTCTCTCTCTCTCTCTCTCTCTCTCTCTCTCTCTCTCTCTCTCCAGTCCGATCTTCATGCTGAGGTGCAATATGGAGCACATCAACCTGCTGCTGTCAAGGTACCTGCTGGGCAGAGTGGATCGATTAGTTTATATTACATTACCGTATATATGTTATGTATAGGTATATGCAATGGTCCTGTATACTGACCTCTGTTGATACATGTCAATGCATGAATCCTCCTGGGGGACAGGAGTGCTGTTGGTGTATCTTGACGTGACCATGATAGGGAAAGATCAGGGATCAGGGAAAGAATCGAATGTAGAAATCCTGGCTTGTCTGACCACCATACTACAGCCAGTTCTCAGAGGGGTCTCAAGATGGAGGCCCCATGAGCTGGTTCATGATTTGCTCAATAATACACACATTGCAAACATTAACATTAGCTGATCAATTTATAGTCTCAGACTCGTTGTCGCTTGTCATTGTCACAATAAATGAATTATGCAAGTCTGAAAGTAGAACGTAGCGCCCGGGATGTCATCCGCTGTTATTGGTTCAGATGAGACCCCTCTCTCCAATGAGTTGAGTTTGGATAGCGGTACCCATTAAAAACACTGTGTGTCAGTGTTACATTCAACATATTGTTCTACTGTTTTTGTATAGAACTGAGGAGCATTGTATCCACAAGGGCCAGGTAAGTCGACCTTTGGCCTTCCATTGATGCAACACAAATCCCAGTCTTACATTGTGCTTTGTGCCCTATTTTTGAGATTCTCTCCCATCACCAGGAGCTGTACGAGAAGAGTCTGGTGACGGTGGTCGATGGCAGCGTCTCTGTGAACGAGCTGGAGATCAAGACCTTCACCAGTGTTCCCCAGGTCAACACTTGATACCTGACACTCTGATCCATACCAGCTCATGCTGACCTTTTATATGTAATATCTTATGTCATCTGTAAAGACATGATCTCATGGGTTTTGAGTCACATTTGTCTTGCTCATGGTTTACTCTTCTTCTTGCACACTATTTTTTGTTTTGTAGAATTTAGTAAAGATCATGACCTTATGTCCAGCTCATCACTTGGTAAGTCACCATTTCCACTTATTATCAAGTGTGTTACCAATTCCTAAAATTATCAACTCTGTATTAGATTTGGCGTCGTTTTGGTTAATGTGTGATGGACCTTCTATAGATAACAATGACCTAGTTGTTTAAAGCCAGTGACGTGTTCTGTGGTGACAGCTGTTAGTACTCACTATTGCTTTTAACACGAATCCTCCTGACGACAGAGAACTAAAGGCCTCAAGCTGCTGCAGCTCAGCATCGATAAGTTTGATGTGGAAGCCAAGTACAAATTCTTCGAGTAAGTCCCGCCCTATTGCCGACTCACTTGGACTCATTGCTCCCGTGAAGTGTTTGATCCACGAGGAGGCTAACGTCCCCCCCGCTGGCTGTGGTTTCAGGTGCATGCTGAAGGTAAGCAGCCACTCGGGGGTGGAGGGCTACATCATCAAGAACATCCGCAGCCAGATCGACTTCTCCCTCAAGGTACGGTGGACGCACGCACACGCACGCGCACACACACACACACACACACACACACACACACACACACACACACACACACACACACACACACACACACACACACACACACACACACACACACACACACACACACACACACACACACACACACACACACACACACACACACACACACACACACACACACACACACACACACACACGCCCTTAACACCTTTGGGGCTCAAGTCGAAAGCTCTGTCAGCTCAAGGTTAGAGTTCAACCCTCTCCAGTTGAACCCAGACAAGCCTTAGCTTGATAAGGCTTACGTTTAGCTTGATATCACTTTCTGGGGTTCCTCATGGCCGAGCTCTTCCACATAGCCCCCTCAGAGACCTCTGGGCGGGGTACCAGTGTCTAGGTCCGTGTCTTAACACTGTGTGTCCTCAGCCAGGGAATGAGAACGACTGGTTCCTGGGAGCCCACCTCATGCCTCTGCTGCGCCAGGTGCTCGTCCTCCCAGACGGACCCGAGACGGACCTGCTGCAGAACCTGGACCGGTCAGGACCTCACGCGCACACTCACCATGGACCTCATGCTCTAGGCGGGCTGTACCACATGGATGGACGCCCTGTTTGAGAGACTCATGCTCAGAGGTTGTGCTGTGTGCCTCTCCTGCTAGGTTAATGGAGTCTCTGAACCTGCTGCGCTACCTGGTCCTCAGGGACAAGGTGACACAGAACCAGGTACCGGCCCTTTTAAACCTGCTCTTCAGTCGTCTGAACTCCCATTCGTTGTTAGGGGTTGTTTCTTGATAGAAATAGTGATCCATAAGAGGGGGTTGAGTTCCAGCGGGGTGTGGTTCTGATCCTTGCCCCTTGCTCCCTCCCCGGTCCGGTCAGACGGGGGTCTGGACGGAGCTGACCCACCTGGAGGAGCGCTTCATGCGGCCCCTGCGCGTGGGCCTCAACATGTCCAGGGCCCACTACGAGATGGAGCTCCAGAGGACCATGGCGGGCCACAAGGGAAAGGTCAAAGGTGACTCCATGCTCTCTGTTGCTGTTGGAGACGAGCAGCTGCCACACATGACGTCAGAGTCTCAGATACAGGTACGCACGTGCAATGAAACACCAGCAAGTCCTCCTGTTGCATTCCTCGACGTGGTGGACGTGATGTTTAACTGACTGTATTTGTGCACCAGGCTCTGCACTCTGCGCTGCACACGTTCGACATGATGGAGAGCGTGTTGGTGCGGGTGGAGGAGGTCGTCCAGGAGAGCTCTTAGAGAGGCCCGCCGCGGCCTCTTCCTGCCTGGGGCCTTGTCTGCCAACATGGACGCCCTCCTCATCACTGGTGTCCACTGAGCTCTGGTTACAAGGAGCCACCAGGTTCTCCCCAGTGGTACAAACTGATCCGACAGGCCATTTATCAACATTGTTTAACAATAATCCATCTGTGTAGAATTACACAAAGAAAAAGTGAAATGAGCTGGGGAACATATTATCTCTGAGTTTTGGTCAACAGGTTACGATGTGCTTTAACTCAATGAGCTCTTCTTCAGTATTTAAGTGACGATATATGATTTATGTTATTCAGCCAACCATGTATGAACACTGAAATAGTTAGTCTTTTTTTTTTTTCTCTTAAAAATAACCCTTTTATAAATGTATTTTTTGTCCATAAATTAAATCAGTGGCCTTCTTCTTTCAAACCGTGTGTTTCATATTGCACTGATATGTTTTCCCTCAGAGTCCCCTGGAGATAATCCATCTGTCGTAGAATAAGTGAATGAAAACAGAAGACAAGATATAAGCCCACCAGCTCAACTTTTAGTTGACATTTATTATTTATAAGAATTATAAAATTAAAACATTTAAATAGTACTCGTTCATCTTTACACACATAAAGCAAAGGCACCAGGAATTATTTACAACTGAAAACCAAACTCCTCGCCAGCCCGTCCAAACAAAAAAACAATCCAAACTGATCTGGTTTCAAACGCTTTGCTCCTTCTGAAGTTAGACTGAGGGGCCCTACTAAATAAACACCGCTCCATAAGAAGAGGCTCCTTCTCTTTAACTCGTCCATTGTGTCGGGTGGAGCAGGACCTTCACTGAGCCTCCGGGGGTCAGTGGAGGTCTGTGAACAGCGGGTGGAGGAGGGCCTCGGGGGGTCAGTGGAGGTCTGTGAACAGCGGGTGGAGCAGGGCCTCGGGGGGTCAGTGGAGGTCTGTGAACAGCGGGTGGAGCAGGGCCTCGGGGGGTCAGTGGAGGTCTGTGAACAGCGGGTGGAGCAGGGCCTCGGGGGGGTCAGTGGAGGTCTGTGAACAGCGGGTGGAGCAGGGCCTCGGGGGGTCAGTGGAGGTCTGTGAACAGCGGGTGGAGCAGGGCCTCGGGGGGTCAGTGGAGGTCTGTGAACAGCGGGTGGAGCAGGGCCTCGGGGGGTCAGTGGAGGTCTGTGAACAGCGGGTGGAGCAGGGCCTCGGCCGCTGTGATCCTGGTGGCCGGGTTCAGGTCCAGCAGTCTGTCCAAGAGCCCGTAGGCCTCGCCTGGAACTCTGTCCCAGCCCCGCTGCTCGTCCTCCTCCTCTGCCCGGACCCCCCCAGCGCCCTCCAGCCGGGGGGCCTTCGGAGCGGGGACCCCGGCCGCCCCGTCGGTGCACTCGAGGCGGCGGTGCTGCTTCTTGATCGGGAGGTGATGGTCGTTGACGGGCGCCGGGGGCCGCGGCCCCTCGGCGGGCGGAGCTGCTGCCACGCCGCTGGGCCTGGGCCCCTCCTCCTGGTCCTCCTGCCCCTCCCCCAGGCGTGCCTCGTCCCCGTCGGGCGCGGGCCGGCGGCCCCGGAGCCGCTCACAGAGCAGCCGCAGGTCCTGGCGGGGGAGCTCGCGGCTGCAGACCACCGCCTTGCCTGAGAGCAGCGTTCACAACAACATGGTCTGTTAGAGCGACGCCCGATCGATCACAATATACAGATATTTATATCTGGGTTGGTAGGATCAAAATGATATTGATGCAGACGGTGAAACAAGCTGTGGGGCAGAGTGGTGTGGGGACATTAGGGCTCAGCCTTCCTGTCCACCAAATCATCACATTCAGGCCATCTACAGGTAAAGGCCCACTGCAGATATACTACACTTGTGTATGGGTCCCTTGTTTTTGAGTGTTTGGGCAGGAAAGTGTTTGGGCAGGAAATCCAGCTCCCTCCTGGTCCTGTAGGCATCCTGAGCATGAAGCCTCGTAGCTCCCCCTACCTGCCACTCAGAGAGCCAGGACTCTCAGGGCTGTGGATGGAAGCGTCTGCTTAAAGGGGTGATATCCTGCTTCTCAACTTTTCCCTTTGCTTTAGACTGTTGTAAGACGTATGTATACATGTTTTACGTCTGCTATGCCGGAAAATGTTAAGTCTGAGCCAGGGGATTATCGCGCCCGCCGAGAACGCAGTAGTAGGGAAGTGCTACCCACAATGTTTACAACTTCTCGGGGGTGTGAATTTTGCAGACACACGCACAAAGCCTTTGACCAATGGCAACACAGTAGCCGTGCTGACCAATCACAGCAGACTGGGCTACGCGGGAGGGGGGCCTTAAAGCGACATGATACAAAATTACGTTTTTGAAAGACGCTGAAATGGGTTTTGCAGAAATGAAGAGTGAGTATAATAAGGGGTGTTTTTAACATACAGGCATGTAACCCTATACTAGTGGTTCCCCAAAATGCAATTATTAACCCTAAAAAAGCATGATACGGGATTTTTCCCATTACAAACTAACCCAGAGTGAACACATGCGTGCGTGAATACCCACCAAAGGTCTTGGCGGCCTGGACGGTCTCCCGGGAGCCACGTACGATCATGATCTGCGTGAGGCTCACCAGGTCCTCGCTGCCCTTGAAGAAGGGGTAGCGGTTGCTGAGCAGAGACAGCAGGATCACGCCCGCCGACCACACGTCTATGGCTGGAGGGGGGGGGGGGGGGGGGGGTTACAACAAGGGGACCAGAATCGACACAGGGAAAGTCCATCATGTGATGTAATTCAGGGGTGCCCAACCTTATTTGTTCCAAGGAAAGAAAAATTCATAGAAATATTTGGAGGACCGGTTGTCAATTTGAATGCCTTATTTTTAAGATGCATCACTTTTAAACAAAGGATGCAGCTGTTTTTCAAGATGGGTTATTTGTCGTTCTCACAACAATTACAGCACCAGCAATGAAATGCCTCAGGCTCCCTTCAACAATGCAATAATATAAAAACTACAATTTATAAGAGAAGCACAAGAAAAGTAACCTTAGACTTAAACACAAAAGTAGTGCAAACACTATTTATTTATTTATTTTGCCCGGTACTAACGGGTTCAATGGCTGATCTAATGGACTCATTCAGCGTGCGCTCATATCCAGTCACACTATGGCTGGGGCAGGGGAGACCCAACAACCATGTGAGAGCAGAGAAGGATGTTTGGGGGTTTCAACTGAACGGCCAGCGCGGGTTAAAGCGCTGACGTGGATGATGCCATGCGTCTCACTTTACACTTTGAGCAGAGGTTGACCGCGATAGGGATTTACAGGGGAGAGCAATCTAAAGCAAACAACAGAATCGTGGAGTCACTACAAAAAGTAACTGCTGCACAACTCATTTTCTGAAAGAAATAACTGGGCAGTGTAGATCAGCTAAACTAGAAACCAGAAAGAGAAAGTTAGCCGACTTTTGTTATCATTTAATTTCCTTCCACTGTGGGCAGGACTATGATGAATACCGAGCACATAGAGAATAGAAGGGAACTGAGTCTGGCAGAGGCAGACACAAACGTGTCCTCGCTGTACTCACCGGTCCCCTGGGTGGGGCAGCAGGTCAGGACCTCTGGGGCCCTGAAGCCGGGGGTTCCCGCCCTGGGGGCCACCTGCTTCTTCCTGGAGAAACAGAGATGTGAAGCAGGGTTTAGAGCCACACGATACGGGACTGGGGGCTCGGGCCACCCACGCCACACATTCTTAAAATCAGGCCTTTTTTACTACAGTCCAATCAAAACTATTATTTTAGTTTTCTTTCCAAAAGTGTTCCAGCAGGGAGTGGTGCAGCGTGGTCCCGAGTCCCACCATGACCGCACTGCGGTCCTACCTGGACATGCAGATGTTGCAGACCCGCTCCGTCTGGAAGCAGTGGCAGGTGAGGGCGGGGCTGACGGTGGAGGTCCGGGGGAGGCTCCTGGCGGGGAGCGCCCGGCGGCTGGCCGGGGCCGGCCTCCGGGGGGCCGGGGCCACCCGCCTGGTGACCAGGTCCTCCGTCCTCCCCGGCTTCACCAGCTGACCAGAGACAGGGCGGGAGGTGAGGAAACCCTCCCGTATGTACTGCCGATACCGTACCTACTAGTGACTATGACCACTTAGTCAATTAGCAATCATCCAGCCTTAAATAGAAAAAAAAGGCTGTTGATAAGATTTAAGATAACTTACAATTACAATTCGGGCGTTTAGCAGACGCTTTTATCCAAAGCGCCTTACATCGGTTAATACACACATTGACACACCGACGGCAGAGTCAACCATGCAAGGTGACAGCCAGCTCGTCAGGAGCAGTTAGGGTTGAGTGTCTTGCTCAGGGACACATCAACACTCAGCTAGGAGGAGCTGGGGATCGAACTAGCAACCTTTCGGTTACAAGACAGCTGCTCTACCTCCTGAGCTAAGCCGACTATGACTCAACTAATTTGAGTCTAATTCTTTTAGAAATGGCACAGCCATCCCTGGTTCTTCCAGAGGGAAACCAGAGGACCAGACTGTAGTAGCTACAGGTGAACAGGTGTGCTGATGTGTTAGGAGGGGAGGGAGTGAGGGTCTCCACCTCTATCCTGGCGGCCGGGGGCTTGGTGGTGGTTGTGGTGGTGGTGGTGGTGGCGGCGGTGGGGGCCGAGGGGACGCTGTTGAGGTTCCTCTCTCCAAACACGGGCCGCGGGGTCCGGCTCAGACGCGACAACTCCTACAAACACAACCAAACACAAGGTTACAGCCCAGCAGCACACAGGCTTCACACAGTTTCCGCTGAATCTGGGGCGAAGAGAATTTGACATTTTTGTTGGGAAGTTGCAAATGTAAAGTGGAGTATCTAGACCAGTCATGAAGGTACCATACATCGGAATAAGTAGAAGGGAAAGCTATCTTTATCGTTGGAAAAATACAACCCTACCGACTCCACTAGTGTTCCCTGTGCCAGTTGAAAGCCTAGGCTGTTACACCCAAAATAAACACGGTGATCCTATGTTATAATAAACCTTAATTGGGTGCATCCATCTTGGGGAAAGAATAGACTGGCGACAGGCAACAATGTAAAGTAAAGCCTTGTGGACAGTGTGCTGGCATGCGCTCCCTCTCCTTCAAAACCGTTAGAAGTGCCTCTTTAGGTTTAAATGAGCCCCATGACACCTTGGTGTGTTTAGTGGAAGTGGTGGTGGTGGTGGTGGTGGTGGTGGTGGTGGCAGGCTGAGCCACTTGTTTCCCAGTTGACGGAGATGAGGTAGCAGCAGTGGCAGTGGTGGGGGTGACGGTGGCGGTGGTGGAGGAAGAGGAGGAGGAAGGCGGGGCGGCGGACTGCTGTTGGGGCTGAGGGGGAGAGGGGGGGCCGGTGGTGGTGGTGAGGGGCGTGGGAGTGTCTGGGGCTCTGGGGGCCTTCTTCCCCGGAACCCCAGTGTCTGTCTTCCCTGTGGCCCCCCCAGCCTTCTGAGTGGCCCTCTGCTTCACCACCTTCAGCAGCTCGATCTGGGTGTCGGCCGTGCCCTGCGCCAGGCCAAAGTCCACCAGGGAATACCTGCAGCCAGACAGAAGACCTCAGTCGTAGGAGGTCCTTATATGGGCTCGTAGGATTCTGCGCGCTCATCCATGATAACTTTTTTCATTACAGTTCGAGTAACTTAAAATAATAACATTTCTAACAAGCATTTAAGCATTAATTAATAAAAGCATTCATGCATTGTAAAGTAACAAATATGCAAAAACAGAAAACGATCATATATAAATCACATGATCCCAATACATCTCCTCACTCTGCTGCCCATTTCTTGGATCAATGAACATGTGTAGTGACAATAGAGATGAATTAACTACTGAGTAGATATAATGTGTAAAATGTTTGCCAGTCCTACCACCATCACCCCTCCACCACCCCCATACACTCACATCTTGGCTCTCCGGTTGTAGAGGAAGTTGTTGAACTTAATGTCGCGGTGGATGATCCCAAACTGGTGGATGTGTTTAAGGGCTTTCAGCAGGTTGTAGATGTACAGACGGACCTCCTCAAAGCTCAGCAGCCCGATGATCTCCTGAGAGACAAACGATGGGTCATTAGTATCATTATTACACGGGTTTGGTGGATATTAAGTTAGTGATGTCAGAAAACATTTGTTAAAAAGGGACTTAACAGTAAATCTTAAATCTTAAAATCTGTGGCATTTAAAAATAAAGGCCACAGAACACAATGCAACTCAAATGTCAAAATCGTGGACACAAAAACATCTCCCCATCCCTGAAACGCCTGACAGATGAAGAGAGCAGTCGGGTAAGTTAACTCATTTCCACAGGGAAAGGAGTTGTCCGAGGAGGCAGGACGTGGTCCTTCTCACCCCAATGGGTTGGTGCTCCATGTAGGGCATGACGATCACCACCTCTCCCTCCCTCCTGAAGCAGTAGGTGGCGCCCATCACGTTCTCCCTGCCCCTGTGCGAAGGAAAAGGGACTTTCAGAGTATAGAACAGGGAACTGTACCACGTGGCTGCACGATATTTGGACAGCATTGGTAGAACTATCTCCATAATATTACCGTTGATTTGATCCTAGGAAGAAAGTTGTTAACTTAAGATAAAAATATCTATGCCAGCTTTCTAAGGGGTAAAAAGGGCGCATAAAGGACAAATATAGATCACACACGTTATCTTATCCTAGCTATCTTTGTTGTATACGGGGAATGGGTTAACTTAGCGATTGTTAGTGCTTTGCACTTGGTTCTATGAACACTCCTTAGTGCACTGACAGTTATATATTTTTTCACAACAAAATGTACTTATTGTAAGTCGCTTTGGATAAAAGCGTCCGCTAAATGCCGTAAATGTAAATTTTAATTCATGGCCCGAACATAGAAACGAATTGAAAAATCTGACAGACATTCATGAATCATTTTAACAATATGAATCCAACCACGCTAATAAGGACACATTCCTATCACTATAATAACACAAAATGATGCCAGAGGAATAACGCAGCACTAACCCGGCGATGGTGAGACACTGGAGTTCAGCAGCGATTCGAGCAGGGTGGCTGGTGGGAATGAGGCGCTTGAGGGCGAACCTCTCCCGGCCCCCATCCAGCATCTTAGCCTCCCCAAGGTATACTGCACTGAAGGTGCCTGACACACACACACACACACACACACACACACACACACACACACACACACACACACACACACACACACAAACAGTTGAGTGGCTAGGTATATAACTCTGCTTTTAATGATTGAGCAATGGCATGATTAAGAAACGGAAATTAAAAAGGTATTGTGGGTACCCACCTTCTCCGATTTTGTCTATGACGTTGAAAACTTTATGAAGCTGAGGGACTGCTTTGTAAAGGTTGTCAATCTCCATCTCCACATTCCCTGGACAAAATAAAAAAAGCGAGTTATGTTGGGGGGCACATTCGTCTTCTTGTATATTTCTCTTCAACAAAAACAAAGCAGCACAACGCAACGTTAAGCGATGAACAATAGACCCACTTGATCTTTTGGCTCTTCTGTGGCTCCTCTCATCCTTGATGGGGCACTCCTCGGTGTGGTCCAGTTCCTTTTCGATAGGAGACACCTCCATCTACACAAGCCATGATGTAAACAGACAAAACTTTACTTTCAAGACAGGAAACATAGTGCATAGATTG